>NC_085871.1:22186752-22201752 GCF_034702125.1 Engraulis encrasicolus
AAAACAGCCCTACAGGAAACATTAGACAACAGCAGAGCAGAGCAGCGCCGTGCCAGACTCCCGACTGCAGATGCCCACCACCCAGTCACGCTGCATCAGTGACATGCTCTCAGATAGGGGGGTAAATCACAGCCTCCATGACGATGCGATTCAATATCGATATTGTGTTATTCGATGCGATGCAATTCAATTACTTTCGATACTTAAGAATGCCCCACGATACAATACAATTCGACTTTGAATTTGACTTTTTTCCATATACTTTTACACTTATATTATGTTATGGAGCTAGGGCATTGGGCAGGGGCCAGCAATTCGATTATTTTCGATACTTAAGAATGCCCCACAATATGATACGATGCGATTCAATCGTCAGATTATATTGCGATATATCGATACATTTTGATTATAATTTACAAACCTATGAACTACGTATTCTCTCCATCAGAGTCCAGGCAGGCAGAGCCCTGTGCAAAACAGCCCTACAGGAAACACTAGACAACAGCAGAGCAGAGCAGCGCCGTGCCAGACTCCCGACTGCAGACGCCCACCACCCAGTCACGCTGCATCAGTGACATGCTCTCAGGTGGCACAACAGCACCACGGCGCAGCCAATACATACAATATAACGCCCGCTATACATGGGTTCTCAATTTTTGTTTTCCCCCTGGCTGCGCGACCCTGGCTGCGCACAACTCAACCTCTGATTGTTGGAAACTGCTGTCGGTCAAAAAAAATAGCGCACGTGGTTGGCTGCCAGTGTCTTGCCCCTCCTCACAAAACTGTGTTTATAAACAAAAAAAATATGTATACAAGACAGAAGCCAACACTCCCACAATGGAGAGAAAAGGAGTAAGGGGAGGAGAAGGAGAGGAGGAAGAGGAGGATAGGAGGAGCAGGAGGAGGAAGAAAAGAGGCGTGAAGAGGAAGAACACCTCCCTTCAGTCCACAGTGGAAAGGAGAAGGGAGGAGGAAGAGGAAGACAAGGAAAGGAGGAAGAAGGTGCAAAAGTCACATGCCCTCAGTTGGCAAGACAGCACCGTGGTGTCGGTCCAGTGGTGCTATACGACAATGTTTCCCAGCCTTTTTTGTCTCGCGTACCCCCCAAGCCTTTTCGTTGTGCCATGAGTACCCCCTAACGCTTTTTCTATTCCAGTGCTCCATGCATTTGTTAAAATTACATTTTCCAAGTACCCCCTGCAGTGTGCTCGCATACCCCTAGTGGTACACAAACCCCTGGTTGGGAAACACTGCTATATGAGACAGACGCTACTGCAAGCCTCCCATTGGGGCTCTACACAGTGAGGAGAAAAGGAGCAAGAGGATGATTAAAGAGGGGAGGAGGAAGAGGAAGAGGAAGAGAACGGAGGAAAGGGTACAGAGAAAGATGGGGGCGGTTGGCCCTACCGTGGCGCAAAAGGTAGGGAACTCGTTTGCTATGTGGCCGACCCGGGTTCGACTCCCGGCCCGGATCTTTTGCGACCCTTCCCCATCTCTCTCTGCCCACTCACTTCCTGTGACTACCTTCACTATCCTGCCAAATAAAGGAGATATAAAGCCCAAAAAAAGAAAGATGGGGGCGGGTAGCAGGACAGTGACATGCTCTCAGGTGGCAAGACAGCACAGCGGTACAGTGGAGCAGAAGACAGTCTCCGGCTGTATACCAGACAGAAGCCAATCAGGGCCGGATAAAGATGGCCTGGGGCCCTTAGACTATAGGCTGCTGTGGGGACCCCCTGGAGGGCAAATTTTGCAACAAAATGATATAGACCGTGTCATAATTATGAGCTAGGAATTAAGGACATGTCTGCCAACTGTGGAAAGGAGTATTAACAAGATTTAAAACTATACTTAACACGACAGGAATTTTTCAATATCACATGATCACACTTTAGCATTTTTTGACTTTTGCACAATCGGGGGGGCCCTGGTAGGTGGTGGCCTCTAGGCTTCAACCATACCTAGCCTCGAACCATACCTGGCCCCGAAGCCAACCCTCTCACAGGGGCTGTGCAATGAACAGAGAGGGAAAGAAGAGAAAAAGAAAGAGGAGGAGTAAGAAGAGTGGAGGAGGAGGAAAAAATAGGGGTTAAGAGGAAGAGTACTCCCTCAGGACTGTCGCCACAGGACACGAGACAAGAAGAGGGGGCGGATGAGAAGGAGGATGAGGAGGATGAGGATGAGGAGGGGAGGAAGAAGAGGCATCAGTGACATGCTATCAGGTGGCATGGCAGCACAGTGGCACGGCTAAAAGTCTCCAGCAGTGGGACGAAGCAGAAGCGGAAAAACAGGAGGCGGAGGAGGAGGAGGAGGAAGAGGAGGAAAAGGGAGGGAGAGGAGGAGGAGGAGGAAGAGGGGAGGAGGAAAGGGGAGGCAGAGGAGGAGGAGGAGGAGGAAGAGGAGGAGGAAGAGGAGGAAGAAAAGGAGGAGGAGGAAGAAAAAGATGCATTCATCAGTAGCATACAGTATCCTTGGGTGGCAGAGCAGCACAGCAGCACAGCCAAAGTCACCAGCTTTATGAGACAGAAGCCTGCCCACCCACAGAGCCGCCACAGGTTACGGTCACTGAATTCACATTGGAGAGATGAGGAGGAGGAGGAGGAGGAGAAGAAGAAGGAGGAGGAGGAGGAAGAGGAGACAGAAGGGAAAGGTGCAAAGGAAGATGGGGACAGGTGGCACGACAGGAGAGGAGAGGAGAAAAGAGGAGAAAAGAGGAGAAAAGAGGAGAGGAGGGAGAGGAGAGGAGAGGAGAAAAGAGGAAGAGGAGAGGAGAGGAGGGAGAGGAGAGGAGAGGAGAAAAGAGGAAGAGGAGAGGAGAGGAGAAAACAGGAGAAAACAGGAGAAAACAGGAGAAAACAGGAGAAAAGAGGAGGATGAGCAGCAGTGTGAAAAGAAAGAACCCCCACTTCAGGTGGTGGTGCAAGGCACAGCAGCAAGGCCAACGCCACTGGGATTTCAGACAGAAGCCTTGCCACCCACTGGGCCTCCATAGCACACAGTCACTGACTCCGCAGTGGAGCAGAGAGGAGGAGAAAAGATGAGAAAGAGAGATGCACCAACACACACACACACACACGTACACGCACACGCACACGCACACGCACACGTACACGTACACGCACAAGCACACACACACATACACACACACACACACACACACACACACACACACACACACACACACACACACATGCACATATTTACACCCACACAATCAATACCCCTCTCGTTGCACTTCTTATTGTTCTGTTCTGTTCTATACTTTCAATATGTTGCTAGTGTTTTGACAGTGCAAATGTCAAAACATTTTGAATTTGAATTTGAGTATATTTAACACAGAAACTTTTATGGTTCATACCCCCATCACTACCCACCTCAGGATCAGGGACTATCTATCTACGCATTATGAGAATGGAAATGGAGTGTGTGTGTGTCTATCTATCTATCTATCTATCTATCTATCTATCTATCTATCTATCTATCTATCTATCTATCTATCTATCTATCTATCTATCTATCTATCTATCTATCTATCTATCTATCTCTATCTATACGGAGGCCTCTGCATCAGGGCCCCTTTGGCTCTTGGGCCCCTGGTTCTGGGCCCGGTAGGCCTGTGCAGTAATCTGCCCCTTGCTCAGGACTCCACAGGACACTGATGGGGCAACAGATGGATGGGGAATTGGAATCGGCAGGGGACTGAGTCTGAGTCTGAGGCACCTTGGATGAATGTAGGGGAAATAGGGTGGTGTGAGGAGTTAGGAGAGGAGCATACGAGTCGGAAAAGGCGCACTGAGATGGGGAGACAGTGTTGGTGGGTGGTGGGTGGACATGTGGAGGTAGTGAAGAGACCGTAAAAGGGGTTCAGTCTTTCCCGCAGAACTTTCGATACACATGGAGACACATGAATATCATCTTTTACGCAAAGGCCAGGTTGTACATATTCATATGATATATGGCATGTCACATGTGCTACATGAATACATAAAAAAAATTACACACGTCAAAAATTACATACGACAATGTTTTTTATCTTTTCAGGGGACCTAGTCAAGGCGATATGTGTTGGCAAGATGGCCACCTTAAAAAAAATTGCTGGGGGTAAAAATATGCCGGGGGGAATGCTGGGGTTTGAATCAGAGGGCTAAGATGGTGACACAGTAGGAGACTTCTTTGAACTGTGAAGAGGTGTGGTTAAGAGGTGTCTTAATGAGGGGGATAGAAGCATCGGTAATTAACAATAGAAAGAGGCTCTCCACAGGGTCCTCAAGAGGGAGCCGCCTCCGTCTCCAGCACAGCGGTGCAGTGGTCTGGACTGGAGCTACAGTACTTCTGCAAGAGAAGGGCCAAAGAGGGTAGATTAGAGAAAGATACTTCAGGCTCTGACTTTTTCCATGTGATGTCAGGTGAACAGGGTTTGGGGACAATGAAAGCTTATGGAGGGAGCTTTTCAACCCAAACAAAAAAAACTCTGATAGGGAAGGGTATGTTTTTCCGCTTATGTTTATGAGCTATTCCTGAAGTACGTTTGTATAACAAAGAACTATGGAGTGCATGCTAGTTCCTGGGTTCAAAGGATGATATACGACTACAAGCACAGCAATGCATGCACGGGTATGAAAAAAACATGTCAAGAGTTTGGTAAGAGCACATTAAGTTGTAATTCAGGGATAGCTGACTTTCTACATTGATAAAAAAAAACCTAGAAAGCTTGATCCCGGGGCATGCCCATACAAAATCTAGCAACAGTCACTTCAAGGGATTTGTTCTGGCAAGATAAGCTGACTTGACGGAATATTGGAAGAAGGCCAGAACAGAGGAGGTTCCACAGTGGTATGGCCACAGAAGCAGAGCCTGATTAACATCTTCCATAAGGGCTGTACACAAACGTCGCTGCTAGTTACTTGCTCAGCAAATGAACTCAATAGAATGTCAATGTGTTCCAGCGAGACTAGCAGGCGAGTAGGTGAGTACTGTACAAGCGAGGCGAGTAAGCGAGTAACCAATAGGAAGGCAGAGTTCGGTACTTCTCGTCTGTTCATTGGCAGTTAAAGCCGCGGGAACTTTCAACGAACGTTCCATGAAAGAGAGGCGAGTAGGCGAGCAAGCGAGAAGCTAGTAAATAGCAGCGATGTGTGTGTACGGCCCTTTACTGCAGCTGGGCCCGTCAACGGGCCTATTCCCTCTTTCCTGAAAACACTCAACTACGTTTTAACAACATTGCTATGAAAATGGCAAGAGCTGATTAAGACTTGGTCATTACTAATTTTGGTGACAATACAGTTATAACACAGTCTCTGCGCTAAGGGGTTAATGCACAGGCAAGATATGGCAGCAGCTTGCTTTCTTTTAGCTTACTTTTTTGCATTTAACTGGCTTGCAATGTTTTACAGTGTAGCTACCATTCCGTTAATGTTTCTTGCAACAAATCTCAAACCAATTGGTGAGCTCAAGCCAAACACTACAACGGTCAGTCGTCAAAAAGGTTTTTTGCAGTGCATAGCATCATGCAATGCTGCTACAGTAGGGCTATGGGGAACACTGAGGGGATTTGGGAAAGAGAGAAGGGATGAGTTGCGCCTGTCGGGTAATTGTGTAATACCTTCAGGTGCTCATCGGTATCCAAAGTTGCAAAATTGAAGTAGAGAGAGTCTGAGGCACTCCGAAGTCTGTGTTAAAAGTCCTGTATTATTACATGGACACCATGGATTAAACTGCAGGAATTACACCCGAGCGAGCAGCTTTTTTACGGAATATGAACTCTATGGTTTGCTCACACCCGAAAACCTTGTAAGAAATAGTTGGGAGTTGAGAGCACTTTCTAAAAAGAAAGCAGGTACCACAATGGCAAGGCCACCTCAGACAGCAGGCTGGGAGAGGCACACTGCAGGACTATGACTCACTGACGCATGGCATCAAATCTCAGGCACTCCCTTTCACAAGCTCCTACAGTACACCGCTTCTCCACCACTTCCTCTTCCTCTTCCTTATCATCCGTCGTTAACCCACCTTCTCCTCTTTTTCATCTCTTCCCCTCAGTGTCTCACTCCTTCACTCCTCATTCTTTTCCCTCAGTGTCTCACTCCTTCACCTTTCTCCTTCACACCTCATTCTTTTCCCTCACTGTCTCACTTCCACTGCTTCCTCTCCTCCTCTCTTTCCTGCCTTCCTCTCATCATTTCACTCCTCCATCTAGTCTTCTCCTCTTCACCCCTTTTCTCTCACCATCTCATCCACCTTCTCCTCTCTCGTTTCTCCCTCCCTCTCTTTTCCTCGCCATCTCACTGCATCCCTTCTTCCCATTTCCTTTCTATATTTCAGGCCCTCCCTCTTGTCTCGCTGTCTCGCTACGCTGCTCTAACTGAAGATCTACTGTAAAGAGAAAATAATAAAAAAATTAAAAAATTAAAAAAGTGTGCCTAATCGTCACTCCTACCTACAGTGTATCATCCCAACTCGTCAATTTCTGACTATCTTTGACCCGACTGCAATTTTCAACATCTAAGGTATGTTCGTTCGCGACTATTCCTGCCATGTCTGTCCGTCTGTTAGTTCGCTGCTATTTCGCAGCCTGCCACAAGGTGGACGAGGTGAGTTGAGCAATGACAGGGCGCGCCTGCGAGTTGGATTGATGGACGGTTACCACAGTCAGAATGTACTGTATAACGCGTGGATTTGCTGTGCCTACATAGCTGCGTAGCCAGTAGCGCACCAAATAATATACTGTACATATGGCACACATATCGTTGCGGAGTTAATTGTTCTCCTAGTGTTTGGCCTGTCAATCAAATCAGCTTTTGCGGAGTTAAATGTTCTCCGAGTGTTTCCCTGTTCAGTTGAAGTTCACGAAGGATGGATTTAATAACGGCGAACAGTGGTAACAGGCAGCGCCAAGGAGGGAAAGGTATCCAGTTCACTACATTTAAGGTTAATCAAAGTTGTGTTGCGGCAGTCACCAGAAAGCCAGACAGAATGCACAATGCGTGGATTTGTTGTGCCCACATGGCTGAAGCCATACTTGCATAGCCAATGACACCGACCAAAACATAATGTAGCCTAATATAATAATGACATATCATGTCAAGCATATCGTCACAAATTTCGCAGAGTTCATTGTTCCCTGTCAACCAAATGCGTTCTCTCGTCTGTGCAGTTGAAGTTTGTACGAAGGGTGGAAAAATTAATAACAGTGAACAGTTTTTAGAGATGAACAGACAGCGCCAAGGAGGGAAAGCTTTCCAGTTCATTATGTAAGGTTAATAAAAATTGTGTTGCGAGCAGGTGATCCCAAAGCGATCCCAACAGTGATCCCAAAGCGTTCTGAAAGGGCAAGGTTGACCACCGTAGTCATATCATTCACTAGCCTATATATAATGAGTGGATATTAATAGCTGTGCCATTTAATATTCTGGCAAAAAAATATGTGATGAAAGGTATGCTGCCAATCATCAAATGTTTATAACAACACAGTGAATGAACAATGTCACCAAGGCAATAGCGATGGGATACAATAATATCCAGTAGGCTTACATATTCCATATTACAGTGGGGCCTACATGGCATGACCAAACATTTGTCAATCTCACAATGACAGGTGAACTATACCAAAGCTAACCAGGTGACATACACCCTGGCTAATAAAAGAGACACATATAATTTGGTTAACATTGAAGGTTCACTTCTCTGAACACAATGGTATGTAGGCCTAGTCTATATAGGCCTGCATGGATCACACCACACCATGTCACAAATATTAGAATAAATACAGCTTCCTTGGCGGAGGTCTATACTCTCTGAGTGCATTTCTAGTTAATTTAATGTCTCTCTCTGCCCACATCGTCTCCCTCCTCCTCTGCATTCAATTATTACAGTAACATATCGCATATACAGTGTATACACACACACACACACACACACACACACACCCCTCTCTCTCTCTCTCTCTCTCTCTCTCTCTCTCTCTCTCTCTCTCTCTCTCTCTCTCTCTCTCTCTCTCTCTCTCTCTCTCTCTCTCTCTCCTATCCAATCATATTATTGGTAACACTTTATTTTAGGGACACATCTATTAGCACTAATACATACAATATTAATGCCTGTGTAAGTAACTTGTAAGGCATGTACTAAGCAAAATAAGACAGTTGTTGAGCATGTATTCACAAATGTCTTGTTCATGCCCAATTAGGGATTTATTACTAATATAACCTTAGTAAGGACCAGTAAGCCTATATTTCTATTTATTAGTAAGTAGTAAGTGGCAGAATACAGTGTGTATAAGCTCCCGACACACTGTGTGAACAAACCCTGAACAGTGTGAAAACAGATGCTAACAGATAAGGGTCCCTATTCTAAAGTGATGCATTGGTCAGCCCAGATGGCTCAGGGCCTCTGCACTGCCAAAGTCCTAGGGCCCCCACACCACCCAGGCCTGCACTACCTAGCCCCCCCGATCTACAAAGTGTAAGGATATATCAAATAATTAATACTGTCCCAGCCGAGTCAACTAGTTTTCTCTTGTTCATATCAATGAGAGTGAGGTAACAAGAGCCTATATATAGCAAGGATTGAACGTACACTTGTCAATGGCGGTGGGTTGGTGAGATGTAATTTTTTTCCTGTACCACTGAGTTTTAATTGTAAAAAAAACCAAAATAAATGCAGAACATTAGAATAATAGTTTTGAAGCAAAACTAAACTACTCTTTTGTGATAATTAAGTGAATGTTTGAGAACATTAGCTTCAAGAAGTGCAGTGCATGATGGGTACGCAATCTAGGCCAACAGACAACCTACCCAGCACTGAGCCTACGTCCTTAGCTCCTCCCCTCACTTGTGAAATTTAGTTGCTATCCAAACAATTTGCCATGTACGTAACAACAGAAATATTATCATTGCTGCATTGGCCATGCATTGCATTTCTGACTAAGGGCGTACCCATCATGCACTGCACTTCTTGTAGCTAAGTTTCTCAAACATTAACTTATTTATCAGAAAGGAATAGCTTAGTTTCGCTTCCAAACTATTACTCTTCGTTATATTCTGCATTTATTGCAGGGTTTTTACAATTAAAACTAATTGGTGTATGAAAAAAATGACATCTCACCACCCACCGTCATTGATAAGTTTACGTCCAATCCTTGCTATATAATGCTTCTAATTACTCATCAACATATTGAGTAGAATAAGTGAAATCTTCATACCTACTGAGACTAATGTAGAATCTGAAATGTTCTTACACTTTGCTTCCGGGGGGGCACGTAGAGTGGGGGCCCTAGGTAGTGCGGGGGCCCTAAGCCATCTGGGCTGAGCAATGCATCACTTTAGAATAGGGACCCTTATTCCACATCTGTTTTCACACTGTTCAGGGTTTGTTCACACAGTGTACCAGGAGCTTATACACATTGTATTCTGGCCCTTACTGCTTACACATAAATAGAAATCTAGGTCTACTAGGTCCTTACTAAGGTTATATTGGTAATAAATCCCTTATTGTGCATGAACAAGACATTTGTGAATACATGCTTAACAACTGTCTTATTTTGCTTAGTACATGCCTTACAAGTTACTTACACATGCATTAATAGTGTATGTATTAGTGCTAATAGATGTGTCCCTAAAATAAAGTGTTACCATATTATTTATTTAATGTCTCTCTCGGCCCACATCGTCTTCCTCCTCTGCATCCAATTATGAACATATCCAGCAGCATCCTTGTAAACCTCCTACTCCTTCTCAAACTTCCCATCGGTCGCAATAGCACAGTCACCCATTCGGCACAAGATAGCCACTCATTGTCTCTGGTGTCTCTCTAGTCATATTGTGTGTGGGCATGCGTGTGTGTGTGTGTGTGTCTGTCTGTTTGTGTGTGTGTGTTTGTGTGTGTGCGTGCGTGCGTGCGTGCGTGCGTGCGTGCGTGCGTGCGTGCGTGCGTGCGTGCGTGCGTGCGTGCGTGCGTGCGTGCGTGCGTGCGCACTGTACATGCGTCATATCCACAGGTGAGTGTGGGCTTCAATGTTATGACTAAGCTGTGCTGGAAACAAGCACTGGAGTATTAGGACAAAGAATAGACACAAGTACACACAGGCACAGAAATACACACACACACACACACACACACACACACACACACACACACACACACACACACACACACACACACACACACACACACACAGATATAGACACACAACAGAAATAAAGAAAGAAAGAAAGAAATAAAGAAAGAAATAAAGAAAGAAAGAAAGAAAGAAAGAAAGAAAGAAAGAAAGAAAGAAAGAAAGAAAGAAAGAAAAAACATCACTTTGAAGTTTAGAAGAACAAAAGATCTACATGTCCCAAGATGACGTTTGAAGATATGAGAAAGGAAGAGAAAGAACGGTAGAAAGATGGAAAAAATAAAAACATGAATTGAAGGGAAGGGTGTGAATGTAAGCTTGCTGCTCCATGCTGAGATAGAGGCAACTGTCTCATCACTCCTCCTTAACAGACCAACATTGAACTCAGGAGCACTGTGTGTGCATGTGTGTGTGCAAATGTGTGTGTGTGTGCATGTGTGTGTGCAAGTGTGTGTGTGTGTGTGTGTGTGTGTGTGTGTGTGTGTGTGTGTGTGTGTGTGTGTGTGTGTGTGTGTGTGTGTGTGTGTGTGTGTGTGTGTGTGTGTGTGTGTGTGTGTGTGTGTGTGTACATGTGTGTGTGTCTACATGTGTGTGCACGTCCATGTGTGCACCTCTGTGTGTCTGTGTCTGTGTGTGTCTGTGCTTTTGTGTATGCATGCACATGCGTGTGTGTGCATGCATGCGTGCGTGCATGCATGCGTGCGTGCCTGTGTGTGTATGTGCATGTGTGTGTGTGCATGCTTGTGCGTGCCTGCATGTGTGCGTGTGTGTGTCCATCTGTCTATCCTCCCTATGTTTCTCTATAGTAGCTGCCTCATCCCTCCTTCCTTCCCACCAGCCGCTATTCAGTTCAGGTCTCTCCGTGTCTCCGGCTGTCTCCCAGTCAGCCTGAACCCTGCCAAGAAGCACTTAAGAGCTAAATGAGGCCACTTCCGCAGCTTACAGAGAAAGGAGAGAGGGAGGAAGAGAGGAGGGGAGGAGAGGAGGAGAGGAGGGGGATGGAGTGATGGAGGAAGAGAGCATGGGTAATGGCAGGAGGGTGATGGGAGGGAGGGATAGAGGCAGAGGCAGGCAGGCAGATAGTGTTGGAGATGGAGAGACATGAAGGGAGGGAGAGTGTGAGACAGAGAGTGAGGGAGAGGGAAGCCGAGAGATAGAGAGTGAGACTGAAGAAGAGAGAGATAAGGGAGTGAGTGAGGGAGAGAGAGAGAGAGAGAGAGAGAGGGGGAGAGAGAAAGAGAGATACCTCATCTCTTGGCTACAAATCACTGCGGCTACACAGTAACAGTGAAGGCATCAGCGGCAGGAAAAAAGAGAAGAGAAGAGAAGAGGAGAGGAGAGGAGAGGAGAGGAGAGGAGAGAAGAGAAGAGAAGAGAAGAGAAGAGAAGAGAAGAGAAGAGAAGAGAAGAGAAGAGAAGAGGGGAAGAAGGGAAAAAGCCTGAAGCCATCATTCATCTCTTTTCAGATTCAACTGATTATCTAGCCCCAGATTTAGCGTCTTTTGAGGAGCTGTGTTTGGAACAGCCAAGAGTGGAAGTGTGCAATCAGACATCGGGGTCATGGACACCAAATACACCCCAAAGCACTTCCAGAAACTGATTTTGGTAACACTTTACTTGACGCCGGCGTCATATGCATGTCATTACAGTGTCATAGTAGTGTTATGACACAGTCATAGATAAGTCATAAACATTATGTCCATATCATAAACATTTTATGACTGTTGGCTTTAAGTGACATTCTGTCATTGCAAAGACAACCCAACAGTCATAAAATGTTTATTTTAGTTTAGTTTAGTTTGTGAGTGTGTGTTTGTGTGTGTGTGTTCTCGTTATTTCCTCCTTATTAAAAAAAATAAAAAATACTAACCCCTCTTTGTAGTTGCACTTGTTGTTCTGTATATCTCCTGTGCACTTTGTATTTGCTTGTGATGTTGGCTTGATTATGTCCTCTTCTGAAAGTCGCTTTGGTTATAAAGCGTCTGCCAAATGCAATGTAATGTAATGTAATGTAATAATGTAATGTTTATGACACGGACATAATGTTTATGACATCTACATAGCTGTGCCATGACACTGTTATGACACTGTAATGACATGCCTATGGCACCGGTGTCAAGTAAAGTGTTACCCCGATTTCTAACCCCTTCCCCCCGTGTTCTCTAACAAACATCAGATCAAGAAATGTGGATCTACGTATCTCTAACCTTCTAAGTGCTGAATACTGATTTTTTTATTTGATTTTTTTTGTTTTGAATACTGACTTTCTGTTTATCTGCTCTACCAAAAACATCAGATCAACAAATATGGGAATAGTTTCAAATGTCTGGTATCCTGCAGTTTTAAAGTGACATGAGGTAGTTCTCAGGTACGTACTACAGGTCAAGATGTATGACTGTAATGCCACACTGCCATAAATATAAATTCTCTAACGGAATGTTTTTTACCCTGGAGTGTCAGCAGTCAGTAGCCTCGTAAAGTGAAAGCCCAATTGGGAAACTCCAACTCTCATTGTCATTGTGACACAGGACTAAACAGCACACAAGTGAACACTGCACACTGTACACAATGGAATTGCATTCATGCCTCACCCATGCAAGGGGGCAGCCCTCAATGGCGCCCCAAGGGACAGTACCATGCTAAGGGTACCTCAGTCATGGAGGAGGACAGGGAGAGCACTGGTCATTTACTCCCCCTAACAACCTGGCGGGTCGGGAGTTGAACCAGCAACCTTTGGGCTACAAGTCTGACGCCCTAACCGCTTACCCATGGCTGGGTAAGACCACCACTACCGTTTTCTTTGTCTGTAGCGGATAAATATTTCATTTTATAGTCTGGCTTCCCATGCAGACTAAGCAGTCAGTGCAAACATGATCATGATCACAGACGCACGCACGCACGCACGCACGCACACACACACACACACACACACACACACACACACACACACACACACACACACACACACACACACACACACACACACACACACACACACACACACACACACACACACACACACACACACTGCAGTCCAATGCTTGATGATGTACAGTAAGTGCCCCCAGACAAATACTCCGTCACATAAAGTGTTAGGTCAATGTTGATGTTTATGTGGTGCTGGTAAGGGCGGTAGTGTTTGTGTGTGTGTGTGGGGGGGGTGGTGCTCAGGCTAATAAAACCATTGGCAAGCCAATGAATGGTCTCATTTGCGCATGACTAACGTCAGCATTGGGGACCATGAATTGAATTAGGGCTGGGCGGTTTTGGAAAAAAATTGTATCACGGTTTTCTTGATGAAAATTGATATCACGGTTTTCTGCACGGTTTTTTGATAAGCGGCGATTTCCCCCCACATCTTAATCTTTCGGACGAAAAAAAAAGAAATTAAATTGAAAAATGAGATAAAATCATGAATTTAAATTAATCTCCATTTCTATTTTATCACTTTTTCATTTCAATAATATTTTTCATAATTTATAGTTTATATTTCCCTACCCAACACTTTAAGTTCCCTTTCAATGAAAAAGGGTTAATAAATTATTATAAGCAGCTGCTTTTGATTTTTTTTCCAAGACAGCCCAAAACTGCTTATTTCTCGTTCTACATCTGGCAACACTAATTGCTTAGTTCTCGTTCTACACCTGGCAACACTGATCACGGGGTCCGGCATGTTGCGCTTGCGCAGCACTTGACTAGCGAGTAAACACAGTGGGACAGAAACGAAACAGACTAAAGAGACACGGGAAACAAACGGATTTACTTGACCTTGTGTGAATATTTTCTTTGAATTAAAGGCCAAATCTAACGTAGAAGGTATTTTGTCAGTTAGTTTGTGTCATATGGCGATGTATTTCGCTCCTATTTTGCTCCCAAATCCTTTCAAACAGCAATGTAGCAATGTATCTTGTTGTCTGCCCATTGCATTTTGTAAGCTAGGCTAAATTAGCCTCTATGGCAAAACTCATAAGCAGCCTTAGTAACGGCAGTCCTGCACACACATTTGGGATGGTAATTAAATACAGTTACGAATCTGAGAACTATTGTAGCCTATTAGAATAGCATTTTATTTAACTTTGTGAGATCAAATGTAGGCTAAGTTAATTGAAATGTTCATCATGATTCATCCATACCATGTGGGTTCTTCATTATGTTTCACTCTCAGCAGCTTCTTTAGCGTGATTAACCAATTATTTGTATTGCTTCAACCAACATCTTAAATTGTGTTGACATTCCCTAGTAGAAAAGCAACAGTGGACTTATATAGCACAGTTCAAATGAAATTTGACACGAAGTTTGAAGTTCACACACATAGCCTAGTATGAACAACAACAACAACAACAACAACAAAAACGTCTCTCATCAAAAAGAGAACCTTGTGTAGGTGAAACCGAGATCACGTTTTTTTAACGGTATACCGCCCAGCTCTACGTTGTATCATGGCATTCATGGCTGGATTGGCCATACAGGGCATACAAGGCATTTGCCCGGTGGGCTGCTGATGATTTTGGTCTGCCAAAGCCACCACCCCCCCCCTCCAAATGTGTGTGTGTGCGTGTGTGTGTGTGTGTGTGTGTGTGTGTGCGTGTGTGTGCGTGTGTGTATGTGTGTGTGTGTGTGTGAGTGTGTGTGTGTGTGTGTGTGTGTGTGTGTGTGTCTGTGTGAGAATGAGTGTGAGTGTGAGTGTGTGTGTGTGTGTGTGTGTGTGTGTGTGTGTGTGTGTGTGTGTGTGTGTGTGTGTGTGTGTGTGTGTGTGTGTGTGTGTGCCAGTGAGTCTCATGGTGATACGCAGAATATCACAAGGTCTCTTGTGATGCCATTTCCATCAGCGTGCTTCAAAAGGTCACTTGCATCACCAAAGTAATGCCATGTATTCACAAGTCTAGTAA
>NC_085871.1:22214252-22216752 GCF_034702125.1 Engraulis encrasicolus
CACCACAAAAAAAAACCCTGTGGAGCTCTGCATCCAGTTGAAGAGGGTGCGTAACTTGAGACTGAAATCCTGGTTAATGTGAGTCGTCTGCTACACATAGCCTGTGTCTGCGTTTAGTTTTCAGGCTTGTCAAAAGCAACACAAATAAAAGCAGAGAGAGAGGGGTCGCTTTAGAAAGAAGGCATAGGCCGTCAGCCGGCGTTAATATTGACGGCTGATGATCAGCAATCAATGTAACGTGGATGGACTTCACAGATTTCCTCAATACACTCCTTTGAGTGCTGTAGCATTGTTTGAAGGGTGCTTGCCGCTCAAAAATTACATTAATTTTGGTGCTCTTGTGAATATAAGAGACGACGAGATTGTTATTTATTAAACACCACGTCGCCTGCAGAACGGAGGTCTCAGCAGGCTGAGAGAGGGAGAGGGAGAGACAGAGAAATTTTACAACTTACAGCTTTCCAATGTGACTGCTCTGGTTTTATTCATGTTCAGTGTTCCTTGCCCATTTGACCGGGCCAGGTTAAACGAAGGTGATTTGACGACACAGTCACCATGCCATAGTGCTCTTATTCAGCCATAGCCCAATTTGCACGAGAGAGTAGGCCTACAGCTAGCGGCCGGCCAGACACGCACGCAGCATTTACAATGAAGGATGGAAATTACCCCTTTGGTGTGGACAAGACATGTTTTGTCTCTGTCATTGAGTGTTGTGGCATAGTTGTGAATGATGGTTGCCGAATTAGGTTAAGCAAGGCGCTCCTTTCTCCGTGAATATTACAAGACCATTAGAATTAAAAGGCGTCTATTTTCAGACCAATGCGTAACCAAGCCACCAATGAAAATAGAACAAACGTCCATAAAATGGCAGCCAATACATTTTCAAATAAGATCTGTGATCGATTTGCGCATCTCAATTCGGATGGAAAATGTTGCCTTCTGCACGCGCACAAGTCAAACAACAATGTGGTGCTTGCGCGCCAGCAGGTGGACCACTTTAGAAAAAAGAAAAAAACAGGTCTTGAGCCCTATACCTGGCGTAATGTAGATCACTGTCATGAAGTGTTTATTATATATGAAGGCCTAGCACATTTTAAAAAATGTGGGCCTGTTGGGTATGTCAGACCAGGCCTAGGCCTACATTTTTTCCCTCCTATGACCATGCGAGCAGACGCGCAATGAGAGCGTGTTTCCTACATTCACATTTATTAGATTTTTCCCTCACCTACTGCCTAGTAAAGTGCTGGGACTGATAACTAGGTTACTTTTTTATTGTATTAGGCCTAGGCCTCCGTTGCCACTATTCTTTTCCATTTGATTTTTTTCTTCCTGCATTTTTTTCTTTTAAATTCCAAATTATCTTCTCCCGTACTCCTTGCAATGACGTCGTACCCTAGTTTGGGAAACACAGTGTTTCCCATACATTGAGGAAACTATGGCGGCCCGCCATAGTTTAAATTTGGCCGCCATAGTTTCCGAAAATGTAAAAAAAAAAAAAAAAAAAAAAAATTTTTTTTTTTTTTTTACTTTTTTATTTTTATTTTTTTTACGATTTCCGTGTTTGTTAAAAGCGATTTCAATTACGATTTCCTTCGCATGTTCCTCCTGGAGTAAATACATCCTATAGAGAAAACCACAAGTGCTTGAAAGAGAGAGGGATCAAAAGCCTTGTCAAGTTGTTGTAGTTAACTTGGGTTTGGGAGCAATAAAAAAAAAAAAACCTTCCGAGAAGGGACAGTTGGGATGAGTTTACTAACACTCCCCAGCCCAGGCTTTGTTTTACAGTTGTAATGAGTTAGGTGACAGGCCTTCATTGACAAGGCAGAGGAGACATCGGGCTGCATATAGAAATGAATGTGTATAATGAATGTGAATATAGACATAAATGTGTAATATGTTGTTCAGCCCTTTTAATGGGAGGAATTTTGAAAAACTGGCCCTGTGACCAGCACCCCTCATGTAGAATGTGTGTGTGGGGAAAAGGCATAGCCTACCCTCTTAGACCATTTTTGTTTATGCGTTAACAATTTCACAGCGATCTTAAATTCTTATCTCTGCTCCTATTTTGTTTTATTATTTTTTTCATTACATAGACCCCTGCATGTGTATTATGTAGCCTTATGTCTCAAAATATAAATGGCTGAAATGTAGGCGTAGGCCAATAGTTTCTCCATGCGCCAATGTCATACTGTACTCATTGTTTTGGCATTTTGCATTTACACTGCGTGAATACCCCCCCCCCAAAAAAAAAGGCCCGTGAAAAGACCCCCCCCCCCCCCCACTACCCCCCCCCCCCCCGACAAAAAAATCCCCGCTGCCCCCATAATTTCCAAAATTTCTGTGGGAAACACTGTTCTATTGGATACTACTAGGTATTTTTGGATGGTGGAAAATGGGCATCTAATTGAAATGGAAGTACCATTTTATACGTAGAGTACGCTTGTTTGGACCTTATTGCAGGACAATTGTTTGCTCTCTAGGGATTGCATTAGTATGGTCT
>NC_085871.1:22231752-22236752 GCF_034702125.1 Engraulis encrasicolus
GCACAGCTCAGCTCAGTGTATGTAAAGCAGCATCACATTCGCACAGCACAGCATCTCATCATCTCATTACAACACACAGCACAGTACCACACAGCACAGTACCAGTAAGCACAGGCAGCACCACGTGGCACAGTGCACAGCACAGCACTGGAGGGTAGAATATAGGACAGAATCACAATGCAGAGTATCATAGACCACAGCACAGCATACACACAACATATCCAGTTAAGACACCCCGTTATGAATGTGCTGTTACGAGGCTGGCAATGACCAAGTCATAGTGCATTACTGTCATAGTAGTGTAGTACTATATTAATTAACTTTCAATGCCTATTACAACGTGCCACTGGAGGTACAACGTGCATTAAGGGGCTACATTTTAAAGGCCTATTATGTATATGTATACATATATTAAACACAGTATAGTACAGAAAAGCACAGCAACATTGATTTATTTATTATTTCATTTTATCCATACAAATTAAGTGCCTTGCCTTGCACAATATCAGACAGCACAGCATGCACAGTCTCAGTACAGCACAGCACAGCACAGTAGCCTATGCACAGCTCTGCACAGCACATCACAGTGGAAACTCACACAGCACAGCACACAGCAGCACACAATTCAACATAGCACAGTTCAGCATAGCACACAGCACCACACAACTCAACACCGCACACAGCACACAGGGGGGTCACTTGTCCAGGGCCCAGGGAGAGTAGGGGCCCAAAATTAGGTCCTCATTACCAGGGCTTGACACTGGCACCTACCAACCGGCCAAATGCTGGTAAAACTTGCCTATGGCTAGTAATGCTGTCAGTGTCACTAGCCAATTTGGCTGGCAGCTTCCTTGGTATGACATATGTATCATAGTAGCCTATATTCTGTTGTTTGTCCCTTGTGTATCAATTATTTGTATAAGTTCAAGAAAAGATCAATCACTGTTTCTATATGCTTGATATACTTCTAGGTAGAAAGCTATAAACTCATCTTGCTTTAGCATCTCATCTTCTGAGGTTAGATGTACACAAGCATGATGAAGGAAAAAAAAACTAAAATCTGTGGCTAGTGGAATACCTGTATGGCTAGTGACTCGGGAAAACCACTATCCACGGTGGCTGGTGGGTGAAAAAGTTAATGTCAAGCCCTGCTCATTACATTGCATGTGTTGGATGAGGGGGCCCGTTAAATGACTTTGTCCCGGGCCCAGTCAAAGCTGTCAGCGGCCCTGGGTGTAGGTTTGGTTTGGAAAGTGGTGGGGACATTAATGACTAATTGTCCAGGTACACTATTTTTGCATTATACATTTTTATGGAAAAGTGGTGGGGACAAGCTAGGTTTATCTCAAAGATGGTATGGGCATGTCCCCCCCATCCACACCAAAAATGACACCCACACAACTCAATATAGCACAGCCATGCTACAGCACCGTGCAACACCACACAACACACAATCACACAACTCACACATAGCACAGCCATGCACAACACAGTGCAAAACCGAATCACACCTCAACATGGCACAGACCAGTGTAACTTCACATTAGAACTACACACAATCACACAACTCGGTATTGCACAGCCATGCTACAGCACAGTGCAACATCACAGTAACACACAATCACACACCTCAACATGGCACAGCGCCAGCGAAGCCCTTCTCTATCTTTTGCCACTAGCATACCAGCCGGCGCCCAGCGCTCCCCACACATCTGGCACTGCTGGCCATTGAATCACTCTTGGACAGGAGTGGGTAATGCTCTGCTGCTACAGGTAGGCTGTGCAACACACACACAATCTCTCTCTCTCTCTCTCTCTCTCTCTCTCTCTCTCTCTCTCTCTCTCTCTCTCTCTCACACACACACACACACACACACACACACAAACACGTACGCACTCACACACGCGCGCACACACGTACGCACGCACACACGCACACACACAGTACTTTTCAAACGTGGCCATGTCTGCATATTCAGCCCATATTTGCAGACCATCTGTAATAAATTAATCATTATCATCTGGATGAAAGAAACACACACACACACACACACACACACACGCACGCACGCACGCACGCACGCGCACACACACACACACACACACACACACACACACGCACACGCACACACACACGCACACACACACAGGAATGTGATTCCACCCCCTTCCTTTTTTCTGTCATAAAAGGCCTACAGCTAGTGCCATCATTTCGGGCAGAAAACGGCTCCGCTGTTGTAGAATGACTAACAGTGGTCAGAGTGGATGAATTTGGGTCAAATGAGCAAATGAAAATATATCTCTCCTGGTCCCTTGTCAAGGGAAGGGATGCGCGTCTGCAGCAATGTGTCACGTCCGTTCGTGTGCGGTATAGGCTATATGATGTAGATACGGTTTCATATTCAGTAATATCTCACGTTTGGTGTGTGTCCATTGTATATGGCGATACTGTGGACACGAGGGTGTGCATTGAGGGCTACTTCGCGACAGCATTTCATGATGCAGGTCTTTTGACTAATTACCACATTAGTATACCTTTAAATCCGGTCATATCGCAAAGAGCATCTTCCCCCGGCTCACTGATGTTAATTCAGGAGAATCCTTGGCTATTGTCTCAAGTGCATTACATCATTCAAGCTTCACCCTCCCTCCTCTCCTCTCCTCTCCTCTCTCCCTCGCTTTCGCTTGCTTGCTCTCTCACTCTCTCACACACACACTCTACACACGCTCACACACACACTCACTATCCATTATGTGGTTGTCTTTTTATTTCCCTGTTCAGGACGTCTTCTTGTGAATAAACAGTCGAAAGTGAATTCAGTCTTAGACCGTGTATTTGTTCTCTCACGTGCATTCATTCCGCTGACACCATCATACACATCTGTGAGAAGTTTCCTTGCCGATGGAAGGGGCGGCATTTACAAAATCACCTTGAAGCTGGTTTTCATAAGAAACAGTAGGTCGTCACTGAGCGCCTGAAAACGCAACGGGCTTAGCTACTCTATCGATGCTGTGTCTTTAATGTCATCATACCGTGTCCATACTTACAGTTTACTCTTCGCCTGGGCTTTACTCCTTCGACAGATCAATGACAGCTGCAGCAGTCTCCTGGAGCTAACGGGAGCCACACAGCTGGGACCATTCGCCACCAAAAATCCAAATGAGTAGTATAATCCTCACGACGCGAGAGCTCCGAGCAGCAACACAATAAAATCCACCGCTGACATTTTCAAAAACTTGAACATTTGTCCAGCTGGCTTATGACATTTTGCACACCAGAAATACCCATTGGTAAAAAGATGGCACGTTGAAATTCCACTGTGAGCAGCGAGCTCAGCCGGTAAGGACCATTGTTTGAGCAGGCGGAGGGGAGGTGGTCTCCATCTTAAAGTTGCAGCTGTGCAATTCTCTTGCGAAGAAACGCGATTCCGCCAGAAACCTACACTGATTCCGCCCTATTAAATATTCATTTCTTTAAAAGAAACAGAACGGTCTCGGTGGAGAACCAATGCGGGGAAAACCAAGATAACCCCTTACGTCACGTCTAAAGACTGAAGGTGATAGTGGCTGATCTAACAGACCGGCGCATGTAGTCAGTGATGGTTCATATCAGTAAGCCAACCGACAGTGGCACCAGGGGGAAAAATGCTTGTAATAACCCAATTTTATTGTTAATCTTAAACACATTTTTAATTACGAATGACAATGATAGTGGGATTCAACAGAATGTTCTTTACAAGAGGCATTGGTAGCGCAGTCATGGTATGTCGGCTATAGCTTCACCTTTGTCTCGTGCGTAAATGGGTGATGCCAAGCTGTAATACTCACTGTAACTCGTGAATGAGTGCCTGCAATTGGCCATGTCCACACCGGCTGTATATTAATTGCGTCCTCAGTCTTTTCTCTTATGTTTTAAAATTCGAGATAGTGTATTTCCTGGGTGATCAAGTTTAAAGAGAAACAACAAAAAAAGTATATGCTGACAAGGGTTCCAAAGAAAAAGAAAAGAAGAAAAAAAGAATTTCATCTGGAATGAGCTAATGGAGCATGATGTACTTGATGACCTTCCATAAATTAAGCTTAGTAACCTACAGTGAAGAGTGGGACAGAGAGATGGGCAGTGGTCTAGTCTACGTAGAACGCAGGTACGCATTATACCCACTAGAACATGTCGGGGATTTCAGTATACCCACATAAAATTGATCCATTATTTAGAATAGCACAAATATATACAGTTTATCCACCTCAAAATATGCTCAAATATACAGTATACCCACCACAAAAAATTAGACTTCACCACTGGAGATGGGGAAGTACTGGGAAATTACCTCTGGCCAGAGTCGAACCCAGATCCCCTGCGGAAAATATATTGTACCTTAGCCATTTGAGCTACGGCCTGTGCTTATTTTCCCTCTTTTTTATATTTTTTAGGGGCTTTTTATGCCTTTATTTGACAGGACAGTCGAAGATGGTGACAAGAAGCGAATGGGACAGAGAGACAAGGGAGGATCGGGAAATGACCCCGGCCAGACTCGAACCTAGGTCCCCTTGGGTGGGCATTCAAAGCCCAAATGTGGGGGGCTTAGCTTTTCCCCTCTTCTCATATACACCATTAACAGCAATGCCTACACACTGCAGCTTTCATTCTTGCATGCGCCTCTCGGTCCAGTCTGGTGATGTGAAGGCTAGTAGTATCAATCTGATCTCCAGACCTCTCGCAATAATTCATGTCAATACTGTTTATTGGTCTCGTTATTTATCTCTCTCCAGAGGTAAGGTTGAATGGGGTCGGGTCGTGAATAACCCAGACACGGACACTGAGGATACACTGAGCGAACAGACACACCAATATTGCGGAATGAATGAACTACACTCAGTTGAACAGACGGTGTCATTTTTCACTATTAATGCGATGTCTCATACAGACGCACACACACAAACACAAACACACACACACACACACACACACACACACACACACACACACACACACACACACA
>NC_085871.1:22241752-22246752 GCF_034702125.1 Engraulis encrasicolus
CCGTCTTCCGACAAGGGCTGGAGCCCTCTCTCCGCCTCCAGCTGTCCCCCTATGACGATGCGATTGGCCTGGAGAGGTTCATTCAACTCGCCATTCGAGTAGCCAATCGCCGAGAGAGCTGCTTCAAAGATTTTCGCCAAACCTCAGCGTCAGTTACCCAAATGAATGATCCAAGTACAGTGGCAGAGCCCATGCAGGTAGACACCTTACGACTCACTCCTACAGAGCGCCGCAGACGCCTAACCAGTGGTCTATGTTTGTACTGTGGGGCTTCCAATCACTACATCACCCAATGTCCAACTCGCCCACCAAGAACCATGGTGGGTACAGTGAGTATTCCTGCAGTGCACTACAAGCCATTGCTCCTTAAAATTGAACTTTCACATGCTGTGTTCACCTATCCAGTGTTTGCTCTACTTGACTCAGGGTCTGCCGGGAACTTCATTTCAGGGTCGCTCGTCCAACGTTTCCAGCTCCAGAGGACCCGCTGCGCTACCCCCCTCAACGTCCACTCAATAGTGGGTAAGCCCCTAGCCCGTAAGCGGGTCCAATATCACACTAATACCCTATTGATGCGTGTTGGATGTCTGCATGTGGAGAAATTAACCTTTTTTATTCTGGAGGACTCCACAGTTGATGTGATTCTAGGACGCCCATGGCTCATGCAACATGCCCCAGTGATTTCCTGGTCCACTGGTGAAATCCTCCAATGGGGAGATGACTGCCATCCTAACTGTTTTCCCGAGCTTCCTCGTCCCTGTCAACCGGCACCAGCTGTGTTCATCAATGCAACCTCCATTGAGAGCCCTGAGCAGAGTCGTCCTGCTGTTGTTCCACCCGAATACACCGCCTTCAGCAACGTTTTCTGTCCTCGACGTGCAGCTCACCTTCCACCACACAGACCCTGGGACTGCGCAATAGACTTGATACCTGATCAGCCCGTACCGCGAGGCGCCGTCTACCCACTCTCCATCCCCGAGCTGGAGGCAATGAAGACCTACATTGAGGAAGCTCTACAACAAGGTTACATACGTCATTCAAAATCACCTGCAGCTTCTTCATTCTTTTTCATTACCAAGAAGGATGGAGGTCTTAGACCCTGTATGGATTACCGAGCACTGAACAAGATCACGGTGAAGTACAGATACCCCCTACCTCTTGTCCCAGCAGCTCTTGAACAGCTACGTGGTGCGAAGATGTTCTCTAAGCTGGATCTGAGAAGTGCCTACAATTTAGTCCGCATCCGCCAAGGTGACGAATGGAAGACCGCTTTCGTCACCCCCACTGGGCATTACGAATACCTGGTGATGCCCTACGGTTTGGCAAATGCACCCTCAGTGTTCCAGGGATTTATGAATGAAATCTTCAGAGAATATCTCAACCTGTTTGTGATTGTTTTCATTGACGATATCCTTATATACTCCTCCAATTTCACAGATCATGTCAAGCACGTCTCCTTAGTTCTGGCGAAGCTGAGAGAGTTCCAGCTCTTCCTGAAGTCTGAGAAGTGCCTCTTCCACCAAACCTCAGTCCAGTTCCTGGGCTATAACATCAGCAGCAATGGAGTCAGCATGGATGAGGGGAAGGTGAACGCTGTGCTCTCCTGGGAGGTTCCTCACACTGTAAAGGAACTCCAACGCTTCCTCGGCTTTGCCAACTTTTACAGGCGCTTCATCCATGGCTTCAGTCAGATCTCAGCACCCCTGACTTCTCTGCTCCGTAACAAGCCCAAGAATCTCTCCTGGAACCCTGAAGCAGCAGAGGCTTTTCAGAAGCTGAAGAAGGCCTTCGCATCCGCACCTATCCTCCGCCACCCAAACCCAGAGAAAAAAATCATTGTTGAGGTGGATGCATCCACCACTGGGGTTGGCGCCGTTCTCTCTCAGCACCAAGGTGATCCTCCACGCCTGCATCCCTGTGCTTACTTTTCCAAGAAGTTCAGCCCAGCAGAGCGCAATTATGATATAGGAAATCGGGAGCTACTGGCCATCAAGCTTGCCCTGGAAGAGTGGAGGCACTGGTTGGAAGGATCGAAGCAACCATTCTCAGTCCTTACTGACCACAAGAATCTCCAGTACCTCAAGGAAGCAAGACGACTCAACCCACGCCAAGCCAGATGGGCCCTCTTTTTCACTCGCTTCGACTTCACCATCACCTACAGACCTGGCTCACGCAATCCCCGGGCAGATGCATTATCAAGACTCCACCATTCCGAAGAGTCTGTGGATCAACCTGAACCCATCCTGCCAGCTGACACCATCGTGAGTCCCATACTTTGGTCCCTGGATGAGCAGATGTCTGCGGCCAGAGAATCCGACCCAGCACCAGCAAATACCCCTACAGGTCTGGCCTACGTTCCCCGTCGGTTCAGAATCCCACTCATCACGTCAGCACACTGCTCTCCTGGAACAGGACACCCCGGAGCCAATGCCACCCTTTTGCTTCTCCAGAACCGCTACTGGTGGCCCGGGATGGCTCAACAAGTTCGTAGATTCGCAGCAGGATGTGTCGACTGTGCCATGACAAAATCTCCTCGCCACCTTCCTGCAGGAAAATTGGTACCCTTACCTGTGCCACAACGACCTTGGTCACATCTCGGTGTCGACTTTGTCACAGACCTCCCACTATCCAACAGCAACACCTGCATCCTTGTGGTGGTTGACAGATTTTCTAAGGCCTGCAAACTCATCCCTCTCAGGGGCCTCCCTACAGCAGCTGAGACCGCGGAGGCTCTCTTCACCCATGTGTTCAGAAACTTTGGCCTTCCTGAAGATGTAGTATCTGACCGAGGGTCCCAATTTATCTCCCGCTTCTGGCGAGCCTTTCTCCGTCTGATGGGGGTGTCCGTGAGTCTAACATCAGGCTATCACCCGCAAACGAATGGCCAGACCGAACGGAAAATTCAGGAGATCAGCCGATTTCTTCGCACTTACTGTCACCATCACCAAGATACCTGGAGTCAATTCTTACCCTGGGCAGAGTATGCTCAAAATTCTCTCCGTCAACCATCCACGGGCCTGACACCATTCCAGTGCTTTCTGGGACGTCAACCACCACTGTTCCCATAGACTGGTGAATCTTCTGATGTGCCTGCTGTTGACAAGTGGTATCGAGAAAGCGAGAAGGTCTGGGGTGAAGCACACCACCATCTGCAAAGAGCCATTGCTCGCCACAGTCGCCATGCCAATGCCAGACGATCATCTGCACCTGAATATGAAATCGGCCAGAAAGTCTGGCTATCCACTCGAGACATCAGAATGCGCCTCCCGAGCAAGAAACTGAGTCCTCGATACATTGGCCCCTTCACTATAACTCACCGGATCAACCAAGTTACCTACCGTCTCCAGCTCCCAGCGAACTACAGAATACACCCCACATTCCATGTCTCTCTTCTGAAACCCTTTCACTCATCTCTCTCTCCTTCCTCCACAGAGCCTGGTGCCGCTGTCGATCCCCCTGTGCCGCTTCTCCTGGATGAGGGTCCTGTCTATGCCATCCACGACATTCTGGACTCTCGGCGTCGCGGGGGTCGGTTGGAATACCTGGTCGATTGGGAAGGTTACGGTCCAGAAGACCGATCCTGGGTGCGCCGAGCTGATATCCTGGACCCGGACCTCCTTGCTGAGTTCCATCGCACCCATCCCTGTCGACCAGCCCCTCGCAGTCGTGGACGACCGCGACGCCGAGTCTCCTCCTCCCGGGAAGCGGCTCCTGAAGGGGGGGGTACTGTCACGCTCCCACCAGGTTCCCAGCCAGCCACGCCCCCCTGTCACTCTGCTCCTACAATCTCTCAATCTAACTCCCCTGTTTACTGATTGCCCAATTATCCAGCCCCATTTCCCAATCATCCAATCACCTATCTGCCACTCACCAGCACCTGTAGCCTATTCCCCATAGCCCTTTATAAACCCCTCTCACTCTGCACTCTCCCTCTGACCTCTTCAACGGAGACACGCGCTACAGGCCACGAACCTCTTCTAGTTGCTCTTCCAAGTTCCTTGTTCCTGGACGCCCAGTTCCTTGACTTCTTGTTTCCTGCTTCGTCCCAGGTTGTACAGACTTTTATGTTGGACATTCGTTTTTGGATCTTTTCTGTTGGACGCTATTATCTTACCAGAGAGGAACTTTTCAGTTGGACTGCCTATGTTTTTTGATCTCCTGTGTGATGACGATAAGTTTCTGTTTCATCCCATCTGCCTTTGTTGAAGTTTGGAAATTAAACAACCTGAATGACTTCTAATCTTGTTTCCTGCCTCTGTGTCATGACACGTAGGTCCGTTGACCACATTGAACTCAAAATAATGATTTTTAAAACGTTTCAGTGATTTGTGGTCTCTTCATGCAAATGGGCACGGACAAATTCAAACATAGAAACAGAGCTTTTGGAATATGACCGCTGAAGAGGAGAAAATTGAAATTTTCGGCCTCCTAAATGGCAGAACACTCTGAGACCAATATGAAAACGATAGTGTGGATGCAGACCGTATTAACAACGGATATGCGTACTTTTATATACTGCATATCCAGCTTAATGTGAACATGAGGGGGCATACATGCTGTCTCAAACCTGGATATCTCAATATTGACAGGTAGGTCACACCTCCACAACATCAGCTGTTTTAAAGCACATCACACATCAACATCCATGTGCCCCTCTGATCAAGATGGAAGTCTCACCATCGAAACATGTCAGGTAAAAGATAAAAATGTGTACATCTCTGAAACAAAAGAAACTTTAATAATTAATTTAACTCTTTGCCATAATGAACGCCATATCTATTAAACGCCATATGTATTAATGTGGACATGGCCTAAAACTGCTGCTACACTCAAAACCATGCAGTCGCAGCAACATGACTTCCCTGACGGTTAGGTTTAGGGCAGGGTCTAGGACTAGATGACTGTGTCAACAGGACGCACTTTGATCATATGAATTTCCCTTTTGGTATAATAAAGTTTACTATGACTATGACTATGACTATGATATATGAACTATCACA
>NC_085871.1:22256752-22259252 GCF_034702125.1 Engraulis encrasicolus
TTGTTTGTTTGTTTGTTTGTTTGTTTGTTTGTTTGTTTGTTTGTCTGTTTGTTTGTTTTTTAAGAACAATTCCGAGTCAGCTTTGGTGTGGTAGGAATAGTCCTCCTCTCCAGTTTCCACTGTGACAGCCAGCCAACATCAGTATGTCTTTAAAGGCAGTGAGCATGATCTCTGCAGACACGGAGAAGGCAGTTCAGAAGACGTTTGTCTTTGAATAACAAAGGCCCTTAGAGTCACCAGAGAGCCCAAAGAAGAAATGTTGGACAGACAGTCGGGGGAGATTGGGAGGGAGGCAGGGAGAGAAACTGTCGTTCTGGGTTTGTGTCCTTTGCTTCCTCTCTTCCACAGCAATGCCATCTGCAGTGCATACACAGTAAAAACGTGGTGTTAGTTCAACACTTAGAGAGTCCTGTTAACATCTACCGTAGAATTGTACTTGGTCCCAGACTACTCTATAGGTGTTGAATTAACATTTTTACTGTGTACAAATACAAACTTAAACTGAAGGCCTATATGCACATATTGAAACAAACAGGCACATTCTGTATGCACAAAATCCTACATAAACACACTCACCATGCGAAAAACATACAGTATTTACATCAACATGAGTACATACTGTGCTATGCACCAAGAGCAGCTGCTACACAAATAAATGGACTATGTGGGCATTGCTGCTAGTCAGTCTGGTCATTTTGTTCTATCTTCATTCTCAGGCCTGTTGCTGATGTGCCTATGCAGGGTGTGTAGGGGGGGATGGGGGGGGGGGGGTTGGTTGTCCCCTCTTCTGGCTTTGATTTTGCCACTTTTTCTACATGATTTTAATCATAGTTTAATGTAACTCCATTAACATTGCTTGAAATCGGAGACGTATCCCCCCTTCTGGTTTCCTTACAAATCGCACCCTGTGCCTATGTACCTCCAGGATTTGCAAGTATGTATAGTAGTAGTCAGTAGTTTAATACTAGTTTTATTGTACATATTTGTCCCTATGTTTATTTGTGTGTGCACTTCATGGTGAAGCTTTAATTCTGAATTGCATTTGTATAAGGGTGGTTGACGTTTAAGGGCGTAACGCCAAAAATTTTTTTTTTTCCAATTCCTGAAAAAATTGATGGAAAAAATTGGAAAAAAATAGAAAAAAATAAAGCACTTAGTGGTCCGTGGAATTTCGCCTAATTTTTGCCATTTTTGGGAAAATGTGTCCTGCATCAACACATTGCATAGGCATGTCACACCGCAGGAAAATGAAGTCGCACCACAGGAAATTCACTGCATTATGGCCATTTTAATTCTTTTGTATACATGACTGACATCTGAGCTCATGCTAACTTGATAATGATATTGTGTTTAATCTTAATATGTGTTTTCATTTATAAAAAAAACGTTTTTTCCTTCTATAAGAGCAGTCACACCACAGGACACCATAAAATGAACCTAAGCATTGTGTGACAGAAACATTGCAATATGAAGACATATTAAGAGGTTAAAGTGGAAATGAAGCACTGACAACTATTATCATTTTTTGGCGGCTTATTTATTTTCATAAACGAATGGATGTTCGTTGGACTGCACTTTTAAGTAGTTTTGCTGAAAAATGACATGTTATTACCGAGTTTCGCCACAAGGGCGCAGCCATGTTCGCCGCCTACGTAACGCGAATGGTAGTTTTGGTGGCTAATGTAGCCTTCGATTCACTTAACGTTAGAGTGTGCTAACTACAGCGCTAACTGACTCTAATCGTGGCAGTAAAATTGAAGAAGGACGAGGGGTTCATTTTACATTGTCCCTGGGTCTTCTATGTTATATACCTACTATCAGATGAAAGAGAAATGCCAAGTGTCATTATCACTTTGTGTCAAAAAGCCTTTGCTACGAGCATGGTGGGATAGCTGCAGCCATCCACCCATTGCATCCACCATAGGACAGGAGTCAGGACTGTGGGGCTGCTCGCTCTCATAGGTTTGTAGTGACAGACCGTCACCAATAACGTCTTTTTCCTGCATTGTTGGACGCTAATCTGAAAGCCCATGTCGTTAAGTTGGCTATGTGGTTCAATTCAGTAATAGAAAATAACTTGCAAAATTGGCGGAAGTTTGGAAAGCTTTGTGAAGGGAAGGGACGCAGCCTGTGTGTGTGGCTATCCCATCCCCTCTCTCGTCTCGCTCTCGGAGTCGGAGGAGCTTTGGGGATTTGAAGTTGATGCCACGGGAAATGAGTACACACATTAAACTATCATGTCCTAAATTAAGTTATGGCATGCTTATTAAAGTAGCTGCATCTATTGTATTAAACTATTTTGTTATAAAAGCCGTGAATGCATCCTCAAACTGGCTGGATTGGATTTGACTGGATAACACCGATAAACGTGGGCACGTGAAGTAAAATTAATTCAGGTGCTTGGAAAATGTTGGCGAAATCATCGGAAGATGAAGGTAGGGAACTGCAACATTGCACAATTATGAATAATGATCATGTTGGCTCATGCCAACATTTGTTA
>NC_085871.1:22264252-22281752 GCF_034702125.1 Engraulis encrasicolus
CCTTTGAGCGTTAATAATGGAACACTGAGTTTCACCTCTCTCTGGTTCACTTATTTCGCTTCCATATGTCCCTGGCCTAGGGAGAATATGCTAGAAATGTAACGATATTGATCTGACCTTCAAATTTGTTTTGCACAGCAAGTCAAGTTATTAGCACAAAATTGTTCTGACTTCAGAGTCACATTTAATGTAGCATAGTCACAACCATGTGGTGGTAGCATTCTGTGAAAATTGGTTTGCTGATTACTACCGGAAAATTAATATGGAAAATCTCAGCAACAAAAGGGGTTGATAGTATCTGACTTTACTACTTAAAGTACAGAATTAATATTAAAGACTTCAGTTCCAGTACAGCAGTTTGAAAAATCTGAATTCAGTGTTTGTCATTTAGGAAGAGAGAGACACACACAAAAGGCCCAAGGCCTCCTCTCATGCCTCCCTGATAGGGTATTGAGAGATGCGAATGTAGAAGTTAAGAAATCAACTAACAAAGACAGTTCCTAAGGTTAAATCATCTTAACAGAAAGTGACGAGATGGGATGATGTCACAGACAGATATTGGTCTCATCCAATGGTAAAGGTCAAAGGCAATTTCAAATTTCTCCTCGAAAACCATCAATACTGGGGGGATGGGTGTTCCATACCTATTCTGAGGCCAAAGAAAAAAAAGACAAGCTTTATTGGGCCATCAATCTGAAATCCGGTTTGCTTTTGTCGTATCCAATGTGTACGACGTCTGTGGACCTTTTGTTTTGTCACTCGCGTGTGACCCAACCCTGCTTACTCACTGTGAAAGAAAATACATAACAGAACAGTGGAAAGATCTAGCCTAGGGAATGAGAAATGTGGCCTGGAGATCTACGGTGTTTTTTAATCAGAGGGGGACCATGCACAGAAGAAGATGAATGTCCTCAGCTGCAAAAAAACAAAACAAAATGGTGATGAAACCGTTGCCTTCCCAGCGAAGAAATACAGGAGAGAGAGAGAGAGAGAAAGAGAGAGAGAGAGAGAGAGAGAGAGAGAGAGAGAGAGAGAGAGAGAGAGAGAGAGATGAAAGTTGCAAGCACCTGTGTTGTTTGACATAATTATTTGTTGTACACCAGTATGCCTGAAGTAAAGTAATCTAAATAAAAATAATATTATGTCTTACGATATAAATAAAAACAAGGCCTAGAAGCAGTGTAGTACAGTAGCAAAAAAAATGCAACTGCTCTCTTGTATGTTCTTCTGAATAGTACTTGAAATATCTACAAATCCTTGCAAGAATTAACGGTACAGTGGACCAGTTACACAGACAGCAGGAGTATTGTTGGAGAAGATTCAGAGACCTTTTCACATTTAACACTTAACCATCTTTGCCCGCTTAATCATTTTGAGAGGGCTGTTGTAGCTGCCTAATGACTCCATATTACAATGGTAATATCAGTCATTGGGCAACAACCTGGTTTGCAATTCCAAACAGGACATTCTCTGCCTTAGTTGCAATTGCTTCAAATATGTTCAACCATCCTGTGTCCTTATTGCTTGATTATCACCAGAACTAATCACAAGTGAGATAAGGTCCGGAGACCTGCCAACTGTAAATCCTGTAGGGGGTGTGTAGCTGTGGTGTCTACGTAGAACGCGGGTATACAGAGTATACCCACTTCTAAATTTCAGAGATTTCAGTATACCCACTTAAAATTGATTGATTCATTGTTTTGAATAGCACAAATATATACAGTATACCCACTTCAAAAAATTTTCAAATATACAGTATACCCACTGGTGTGTAGTTTACAATTGATGACGGCTGTTTTTGGGACGTTGTGAATGTGTATCATTTGGCATACATACCAATTAACCAATCGTGTCAGTTGTATCTATTCAAACAAACTGCAGTCTCATTGCCCTTCCACACCTCCCTGCTCTCTGATTGGAGAGAGACAGGGACCCTGATCTGGTACCCTGGATGAGGGAAGACTTAATGCTGTCTTTCAGATCAGAACAATTGGGCAAAGGAGCATGGGATTTCCCAGGCTAGTGTCCTTATAGAATGTACAGTCATTGAGCAGCCCGCCTTGCACATTAACAAGGGAACACAGTCATTGAGCGCGTTGCAAAGCAACACTGAGAGAAGTAGAGGTCATGGGTCACCTGTCAGTATAGCCTGGTGCTGAGGGACAGAGTTACACAAGGATGTCACAGTGGTGGGAGGAGGAGGAGGAGAGGCTTCAGTGAAGGAGGAAGAAGATGGGGGTGGGGGTGGGGTTGGGGTAGGTGGTAAGGGGATAGGGAATGAATGGAGAATGAGGGAGAGAATGGGGGAGGATGAGAGGAAAGGCTCGAAGAAGAGGATGGGAGGAGAAGAGAGGATGGGAGGATGCGAGGAGAAGAGAGGATGGGAGGAGAAGGTTGGGATAGAAGAGAGGGTTGCAGAAGAGGTTTGAGGAGAACGGGGGATGGGATACGGGGGATGGGAGAAGATGAGAGGAGGATGGGGGGCAGAGTTGGGGAGAATGGGAGGAGTGGGGCTTTGGAGTAATGGGGAAAGACAATGGGGGAGAGAGAGCGGAGGGTCGGGTAGCATGGAAGGAGAGGATGGGAGGAGAGGATGGAAGGAGAGGATGGAAGGACAGCATGGGCAGGAGAGGAGGAGCAGAGAGGACGATGGGAGGAGAGGAGAGGATGGAAGGAGAGGATGGAAGGAGAGGATAGGGGAAGAGGGTCGGGCAGAATGAGATGATGAAAAAACAGGAGAAAGGGGATGCTGGAGGATGGGTTAGAATATGTGAGAGGAATCAGAGGATAGGAGGAGAGGCTAGGAGACATATGGGAAAGATTGAGGGAAGCTGGGAGAATGTGGGCAGTAGGGGGAACTGTGGTAGTTATTGTTAAGGACAAGGGTGTTATGGATAGGAGGATAGGAGGAGAGGGTAGGGGAGGTTGGGGAAAGGTTGAGGGAAGCCGGGAGAATGGGAGGAGTGGGGGGTCATGGTAATGGGGAAAGCGTAGGGCATCATGGGAGAGAATGGGAGGATGTGGGAGAGTGTCTGATGAGAAGAGGGCATGGGGGAGCACTGGATGCTGGAGGATGGGGAGAATATGAAAGTAGTCAGGAGGAGGGGAGGAGTGGGGGTTGTTGAGGATAGAAGGAGAAGGTGGAGAGAGAGGAGGATGGGAGGAGGAGGGGAGGGATGAGGCGAGGAAGGAGAGAGGGAAGGAGGAGGATTCTGGAGGATGGCAGAAAATATGGACAAGGAATAGGGGATGGTAGAAGAGTGTTTTAGAGCTGGGGTGAGGAACAGTTTTCAGCCGAGGGGCTACTTCAAATTGTACTAAGTCCCCCAAGGACCGTACAATGAACACAAACCAGGATATCCCCCTTCACGTAGCCTCTTACTGCAGATGGGGGCGCCGGCGGGCCTATTCACTATTTGCTGAAAAGACTTAAATACACCATAACAACATTGCTATGACAGAACTGAGAGCTTTAAGTAATATATTAAGATTACAATTTTGGTGACACTTGGTTATAAACATAAGTTCTGCGCTGAAGGGGTTCAGGCCTATATTGAAAGCTGTCACCTTTACAACAGACCCCACCTTCACTAGGTCCCCTGAAAATACAATTTAATTGCATTTCAAATGTAATTTCTAAGATTTCTTCACAAATCATCATATTTCAAAACGGCATATTTCATGTGAAACGGCATAACATTAAAATGATATCGGGGGCCGGATAGGACAGCCTAAAGGGCCGTAAACAGCGATCGAGACATAGGTTCCCCACCCCTGTTGTAGAAGATGGGAAGACATGAAGGGGGGAAGTTGGGGGACACGGAACGAGGAGGGCGGAAGGATGAACAGGTGAAGGATGGGGGATGGATGGGAGAAGAGAAGAGAAGAGAAGAGAAGAGAAGAGAAGAGAAGAGAAGAGAAGAGAAGAGAAGAGAAGAGGAGAGGAGAGGAGAGGAGAGGAGAGGAGAGGAGAGGAGAGAGGAGAGGAGAGGAGAGAAGAGAGAGATGGAGGGAGGTGGGGGACAGAGGGATGACATAGGTACTGTCGGCAAGAACAGGTGAAGAATGGGGACAGGTGGGGGGGGGCGGTTGTGGTAGAAGGGGGATGAGGGGGGGGGCAGGTCTTCTGTTTGCTCCAAATGAGTAAAACTAGCCCCAAAGGTCTGACTCATGCAATGATGCAATCACATACACATACTGTTGAAGGCACACACACACACACACACACACACACACACACACACACACACACACACACACACACACACACACACACACACACACACACACACACACACACACACACACACACACACACACACACACACACACACACACACACAGTCAAATCATATGGACAGTACACATGTGTGAGAGATGCTTACGTTTACATCTAAGCCCACAACGTATGTATATGTGTAAGCACTTTAGACATGTGTGCATATGCTTGCACATTAACTGTGTCTCACATGCGTCTCTGGAGATATTCACCCACCCCACACACACAGACACACACAGACACAGATTTTGCACACATTCATCGTCACAAATCGCAAGCACTGCACAACTGTCTGAAAAACAGTGCACATACGCATATGCATACACACACAGTCATACACACACACACACAAACACGCACACACACACACACAGTACAAGCATAATCTCTCCAGGCAGACTGCACAATCTTAAACAAGCACACTGCCACACACATAGTACACAGAAAACATACAGTGCACACACACACACACACACACACACACACACACACACACACACACACACACACACACACACACACACACACACACACGAGAGAGAGAGAGAGAGAGAGAGAGAGAGAGAGAGAGACAGACAGACAGACAGACAAGGAGACAGAGACAGACAGACAGACAGACAGACAGAGAGAGAGAGAGAGAGAGAGAGAGAGAGAGAGAGAGAGAGAGAGAGAGAGAGAGAGAGAGAGAGAGAGAGAGAGAGAGGGGCAGACAGAGAGAGACAGAGAGTTATAATCTCTCTTGACACACAATGCAAATGTGTGCAGCTTTTCCTGGAGAGCGGAGCGTTTTTTTCTACAGCAGGGTAGCAGTAATGTTCTCTGACAGGCAGAACAGTAGGACTAGGGAGAACCTAATAGGACTAGCGAGCATCCCCATCCCACGGAATAATGATGTGAATGTGGCACAGCAGTGTTAATTCGACACAGAGAGTACTCTGGGCCCAACCACACTCCAGAATATGTTAAATCGAGTCTGTAAGTGTCTTTTATCGTGAATGCTCCTGAAGTTTTTTTTTTTTTTTTTACATTGTGTATGCGCTTGAATTGCAACATCACAGCATGACTCAGTGCTGCAGTTGCATTAAAGTCACAACCAAAGCGAGCCAAATGTAGGTCAATCAGATACAGTGAATTTGCTTGCAGTTACCTCTTTTCATTTCATTAATGTGTGGAATACACAAGTAGACAAATAAAATGGGACCCAAAAATCTGTCTGCCTACTCTGCCTGTGACTATGGTTAGTTCAGAATCAGACTTGGGGTGCTTCATGTTTGTGTAAGTAGTTAAAATTCATAGTCTCCGACCAAGTCACCATGTACTCCACTTTGTAATAGTGAATGAATATATGTACATGTCTACAACACATTAAAAACGTTGGCCGCACATAGTGAATGACTGCATGTTCTGTATGCTTCTGACAGTATGCTTGCCTTGTGTATTTCTCTCTTCCTCCCCCACTAACCCCACTTTACCTTCCTGTTTAATTACTTCTTTTCCTCGTTAGTCAGGGGATCAATGATGGAGGCAGCCCCAGATTCCCGTTTGCCAATTCCGAAGCCTCTAACGCACTTAAAATTCCCATCCTCACTCTGAGCCTGTACCGAATTCCCTGTCCGGGGAAGTGATCTTCCAGACAAATGTCAGGCAGGTGCCAGACGGCACAGCCAGGGAAGTTGACAGCTTCCGCTGGGCCCGGGACAAAGTCATCTGCAAGGGCCCCCCACCCAATACATACAATGTAATGAGGACCCATTTCTGGGACCCCTGTCTCCCTGGCCCTGGGACAACATACCTGTTTGTCCCCCTGACCCCCCGCCCCCCTGTCGGTGGGCCTGAGCACAGCTAAGGATTTCTTGAGGAAGCCTGGGGGATGGAAGATGAGGCAGGGGATTGATTGTGCCTGAGGCAGGGGAGAGCGTGCGTGCGGGCATGGCTGATTGGCTGAATGGTTTGCTCTGTACGTACGGTGTCCCTGAAGTGCCAAACACAACAACAACAAATGACCAGAAAAACAAACACAAGGTAAAGACACTCATCAAACATAAGACAACACAACATCAAATACATACTGTACAATAGACCGTTCCAAATCTCAGCATCAAGCAAAAGCAATGAGAGATGGCAACCTGGCCACCTTACAATGCGAAATGCACTCAAATGCCTCTTTTACACGGCTGGTTTTCTGATAGGCCTACAGCTCGACACAGCGAGACTCGGCCGCCACTTTAATGCACTCAAATAGGCCTACTGTTTTCAAGCCGACCAGAACGGTGCCGGTGCTCATTCCCACACCACTCACGTTCGACACTGAAGTGCTTACCTGCAAACCACCCACGTTCATACCGGACTTTGAACTTTTCTACACGTGACTGTGTGTTACCTGGATGAACCTGCTGATGCACGTTGTTGTCACAGTTCGCATTGCAAACCAACTTTCCGGTTCTCGAACTCTCAGATATGCAGCATGAACTTACCGGCTGGTTCAAGTCTAGGTGCAGGAATGGGCACCGACATCAAAGAATCGTATAGGGAGAGAAAGATACGTCAAGCTCGTTTTTTTCCGTTCTCCATGTGATGTCGTGTCATCGCCACTTTAGAAGACCTTTGGTTAGGAGATCTTCTGAGTCTTGAGGTTGAGAATAAATGGAGTTGCCTTAGCGCTGTAGATGGCGGTAGCACACTTTATTGCACAAACACCACAAAAAGAGAAGAAGAAGGAGGGGACAACGCCCCCTTAGGAGACCGAATTTGAGCACACGGTTTTGCATTATATGTTCGGGATATCTTTCTCTACCAAAGAAAATCTTTGCCGCCATGATTCTCTGTCGGCCTGAATGCAGCTAAAGTGAATTGTGCTGCCCTTGCTAGAATGATTAACACCCAATTTTCAAGGATTCCACGTCATGATAATCCACCAAGTACTGTTCCAAACCATTTTCCAGGTTGCACTTGCTGCATCTTTTCCATTTTAAAATACCTAGTAGAGTCCTTCCCGTTTCCACTCACGCTAGGCTTTTTATTAAGGATATGGGAAAGCCATGCATGGTTAAACATATCCAGACCTGGGGGGCTAAAAGTGCCCGCACCAACTTTGATGTTGTATAACTCCTGAATGACTAAAGCTATGACTACGAAAAGTTGTGACTTTTCCTAAAATGAAGTTGGCTACAATGTGATGCCAAACAATTAGGTTTATAATTTTTGTTGTTGCCATGGCAACGGTTTTCTGACAGGTACGCCTGACCAAAAATCACTGATCTAAGTCTCATCATCATCCCTTGTCGTATTTTTTTTAGCATCAGACACCCTTGTGAATATTTGAAGTGGTCTGATGCACATAATAACCAAAATTGATGTGCATTACCCAATTTAGATGGAAAATACATTAAGGAGTCCTGAGGTTGAGAATCAATGAAGTCCTCTTAGCGCTGTAGATGGCGGTAGCGCACGTCTTGCGCAAACACCTCAAAAAGAGAAGAAGCAGTAGGGGACAACTGCCCCTTAGGAGACCCAACTTGAGCACACGCTTTTGCATAGAGTGGGCGTGTTTTGCGATATCTTGGTTTGATTCAGTATTTTTGATGACACCTAACTGATGTCATTCATAGTTCTTTGGCTGAAGATCATATCCTCAAAGTATGGTGGTCATACGCCATTCGGTTCCTAAGTTATGAGGGGTCAAAAGAGCCCCCCCCCCGGTCCCAGGAATGCCAAAAATGCCTGGTCTGGATAGGGTTAAACATAATATGTGGCAGCTATGGCTTAGGTTAACCCATTGATGCTGGATGTTGCGTTGTGCAACATTGGCCCTGGTGCCTGGAGCTGCGTGACACAACATTCAGGCTCATGAGATTTGAGACAATTTTATTAAAAATCTTGGTATATTAGAGATGAATGAACACATTATAATGCAAGATGAGGGTCTTGGCGTCTGAATGCAACTTTTTGCATGTTTTTATGTGCTTCAGAGGGCAAGGTATTTAGGTTTTTATAGGCTGAGGGCAGCTTTTCTTAAAAAGGGCTCAGGCATTCAGCAGCCTTTTTTGCAAGTGCTGTAGGCATCTATGGGTTTAGGTGATGGGCTTTAGATCAGAGAGTTGACGGTTTGAATTCCATCCTTTCACTCCATGTCTCACTCCATGGCTGAGGTGCCCTTCAGCAACATAACCTAACCCCACATTGCTTCAGGGACTGTGACCAATACCCTGTACTTAAGATAACTGTAAGTCACTGTTGATAAACGCGTCTGGTTGAGTGCAATGTAATGTAATATGTATGATAATGTTGTTTCCAAGTTGTAAAAACAATAACAATAGTTAGGGGTCCCGTCAACATCACGGCTAACTAAGTTAGCAACTTACTTGGTTGCAATGCAATTTCCCATTGGAAACCTAGTAAGTTGCTAACTGGTTAGCAACTATGCTTTCGAGAAATGGGGTCCAGCATAACAGGCAGGCAAACAGGCTTGCGTGAGTTAGAGAAGAGAGGGGTGTGGCTGTTGACATGACAGAAGTGGCTTTGACAAGGCTGTCACTTAATCACCAAACACCTCTTCCACCAACGCACTCAGCCACCATTGCCAAAAAAAGTGCCACTTCACTTACATGTAGGCCTACACAAATATGGAATTTTCTCCATTGAAGTACACTAAAGGGGAGATGTGTTATGGAACATACAGAAAGTGTACTGATGTACCTATTCCAATGGTACAAAACATGCATATGTAACTGTGATTTAGTTTGATGAAAGGAGTGGATTTGACTGCCCGTCGACAAACACCTTTGCCTCCAACGCAATGTCACCATCGATCGCCACCAAAGTGACTCTTTATGCACATACATTGGTGGCAGCCTCTCCATTGAAACAAGGTAGACAATGACTGGATATTAGAGATGATATAAAACCCGGAGGATCCGGTTGGAGAGCCGGGGCAAGACCTCATCCGAACAGACCGGATGGCTGTCGTGCATTGATCCGCCAAAGGCGGGTCAGACGGCATTTCATTAATATGTCAACAAAATGGCAGTTACAGCGCGATAAATTGTGAAACCGGAATATATCCTCTTTAGTTGACTACAACAGCCATTCTCTAATCTCCCTAGTATGCTGTTCAGTCACGAAAACTCACTGAGTAAAACTGAACCAACTCCCGCCTCGTCATTCATCGAGCCTGTTTGATCCGTCCAGCCTGTTGTGGCCAATTGAGTCGCGGATCCCCGCTCCCTGTGTGTGCTTCTGACTTAGACTCTAGCCTACATTTCTAAATGTTAACAGTGCTCAGTCTGCCAACGCTTTAACATCTCACTCTGTAGGCTACTCTTAGGGAAATTATAGTCTACAGACGTGACTGCGTTACAGCGTAGGCTACAGTCTTTAAAGCCACTGCTGTCACTCCCCTCGTCCGAGTCACTCAGCAGCGGCGCCCTCGGCGACTCGGTGAGACGAATCCTGACTGAGTTGTTGGTAGCAGCGAATCCCCTACGGATCGGATCAACGCGTTTTTGCCACGAGTGTGCGGAAGCGAGTGGTCATCTGCTGCTCGCCTCCTGACTATCCCTGCTCAACTAGACTTCTGCTCCCAAATATTTGACTTTTAGTCTTCTTAAATACAAACACACACATTATTTATTGCAAAATCAGGAACATGCCGTTTCACTGCTGCCAAAGGCTGTTCGAGTTGTGGTCGCATGTTTAGTGAGGAGAGGTGGGTCGGATCGCAGCATGAGTTTAGGAACTGTGACATTCATAGTGAGTTTTGTTGATCAAACTGTCTTACTCTTTGATTTATCAACATGAATTGATAAATGGAACAACAAAGGCATAGCTATTTAACGGCAGAAACGTTTTAAAAAATACATTATAAAATAATAAATATTATTATTTATTTTTATTTAGGCCTATTTTAAATAAGTGATCCGTGTGATCCGAGTGATCCGTCTAATCCGGATACTCTCCTTGGAATGATCCAATCAATCTGGACGCCTCAAAGATTCGGGTTAAGCACCTCTACTGGATATGGCTAGATATGACTATATACTGTATGTATGGTATATGTTATCAAATGGTTGTTGCATGTTAGTGTTGCATATGATATAGATTGTGGTCTTACCAATGGTAATTATTGCAGTGGTACATCTACACGTTACACTACATGTTACTGTATTACATTACATTACATTTAGCTGACGCTTTCATTTATTCAAAGCGACTTACAACTATTATTTTTCAGGGTATTGGTTACAGTCCCTGGAGCAATGTGGGGTTAGGTGCCTTGCTCAAGGGCACTTCAGCCATGGATGGAGATGTAGAGAGAAGTCAGGGGGGATTCGAACCTGGATTGAAAGACCAACTCCCTAACCGCTAGCACAGTGTTTCCCAACCAGGGGTACGTGTACCACCAGGGGTACGCGAGCACATTGCAGGGGGTACTTGGAAAAATATAATTTTAACAAATACATGGAGCTTAGTTACATTGGGATAGAGAAAGCGATATAAAACTTGACTTAGGGGGTACTCATGGCACAACGAAAATGCTTAGGGGGTACACAAGACAAAAAAGGTTGGGAACCACTGCCATACACCATACAAGTAGGCCACCGTCACATGGAAAGCCCAAGGGCAGTATGCCAAGAACCTGGCTAAGTAGTTCAAATGAAGTCAACCTTGAGATAGTGGTAAACCATCTAATACAAGAGCATGAAGCCCGGGGAGACGTTCCTTTCCAGAGGGCCGCAGAGACTTGGACTGGGAGCAGTGGAGTTGACAGACAGGGCCGGATTAAGATGGCCTGGGGCCCCTAGGCTACAGGTTGCTGTGGGGCCCCTCAGAAGGCAAATTTCGCGGAAAAAGTACATAGACAGCATCATAATTGTGAGTTAGTAGAAATTCAGGATAACGTGTCTACCAACTGTACTCAACATGATGGATGATTTTTTCAATATTGCATCCTATCACAATTATGCAATTTTTCACTTTTGGGCAATCAGGGCCCCCCTGGCAGGTGGGGGCCCCTAGGCTGCAGCCATATCTAGCCTGTGCGTTAATCCGGCCCTGTTAACAGCTGTGGGGCTATCTATGAGCAGATGAACCACTCCATGCAGGTCCATCTAGACCAGTGTTTCCCAACCAGGGGTACGTGTACCACTAGGGGTACGCGAGCACACTGCAGGGGGTACTTGGAAAAATATAATTTTAACAAATGCATGGACCATAGTCACACTGCAATAGAAAAAGTGATGTAAAACATGAGTTAGGGGGTACTCAGGGCACAACGAAAAGGCTTAGGGGGTACATGACACAAAAAAGGTTGGGAAACACTGATCTAGGCCACGGCTGCCCCCAATCTCCTGCACCCAACACGTAACACTGCATGTCGTGTAAATGCTGCGCTGCTTCAAACAGGCGTGCTCCTGTGAGAGGGAGAGCATGGCTGGTCTGCTGATTGCTGTGGTGACAGAAGTGGATTTGACTGCCTGTCGCTTACTCACAAAACACCTCTGCCAGCAGCACCCCCTCTCTCACACATATACACACACACACACGCACACAGACACACACACACACACACACACACACACACGCATACGTGTACGCACGCATGTGCAACACAACACACACACACACACACACACACACACACACACACACACACACACACACACACACACACACTGCACACATAACAGTAATACCCTACATGTTGTCAGCAGTGTACTGATTAATTGTTTTGTGGAATTATTTATGTAGAACTAACAAAACATCTGTCTCTTTGGCTTTTATATTAGATTTATATGCATAAATTGCACATCAGTACACTCACATACACACACACACACACACACACATACATACAGTACATACACACAGCCGTGCATAATCACATACAGTACACTCACAAATACAACACAATACACACTGGAATGCAGAAACATAAACAACAATACAAAAATAAATAAGTCAAGTCAAGTCAGTTTTATTGTCAATTTCTTTACATGCGCTGGTCATACAAACAATTGAAATTGCGTTTCTTACTTTCCCATGCAGACATAGACATAGACTCTAAATAAGCCCACTTATCTGTGTAAGGGTAGAAATCGGAAATTTGTAAAAGGTGGACCTCTAATAAAAAAAATGTTGAATTTCACCAGCAGTCACAGAAAAATATGTGCATACTTTGAGTCCAAACCATACACAATCTTACCTGCTACTGATGTCCCGTGTCTGTACCAACTTCCATTCTCAGTGTTTATCATTACACCGGCAGTGTGTGCATTTGTATGCACCGGTGATTTCTCAGACTTGACGGTAACACTTCCAAATAAGGGGCCATAATTAACGGTAAAGTAGCTACAACCTAATACTTAAGTAAGGGTTAATAATCATTACTTAATGCCACATTAGACACATATTAATTGTTATTAACGCATATGTTGAACATTAGTAAGCAGTTACTTAACTATTAGATAACTATTACCTTGTGTTACAAGTTAATAGCATATTATTATTTAACTAATAGATAAGTAAGGGCACAGTTAATAGTTAAGTAGCTATCAGGTCATACTTAACTAAGGACCAAAATTAACACTTACTTAATACAAAAGTGTGGCATAACTAATCGTTAATTAATACATAAATATTGGGTTTTGGGACCCTTATATTAGAGTTGGCTGAGGATAACTAATGGTTAATTAATCGATAGATATTGGTGTTTGGGACCCTTATAATAGAGTTGGCTGAGCATACCTAATAGTTAAGTAATTTATCTACTGTGACATCTAGTTTTCACTCGTTCAAATCACTGTTGTAGTGGCAACAGGAGCCATTATATAGCAAGGATTGGACGTACACTTCTCAATGATGGTGGGGTGATGAGATGTAATTTTTTCATGTACCACTTATTAGTTTTAATGGTTAAAACCCTGCAATAAATGCGGAACATTTTGAAGAGTAATAGTTTTGAAGCGAAACTAAACCATTCATTTGTGATAGTAAATGGATGGTAAATGGACTGCATTTATATAGCGCCTTTCCACTCCTTCGAGCACTCAAAGCGCTTTACATTGTATGCCTCACATTCACCCATTCACACTCACATTCACACACTGGTGGCCGTGGCTGCCACGCAGGGTACCACCCTGCCACCAGGAGCAACTTGGGGTTTAGTACCTTAGTAGTTAGGTTAATGTTTGAGAATATTAGCTCCAAGAAGAGCAGTGCATGATGGGTACGCAATCTACAGACAAGAATATTTCGGTATTATTTAATCATTAGATATACCTTGCTTTTGTATTAAGTAAGTGTTAATTAAGGTCCTTAGTTAAGTATTACCTAATAGCTACTTAACTATTAACTGTACCCTTACTTATCTATTAGCTAAATAATGATATGCTATGAACTTGAGACACATGGTAAGGGGCTATATATAGACTATAAGGGGCCATAATTAACAGCAAATTAGCTATAACCTAATACTTTAGCAAGGGTTAATAATCACTACTTAATGGCACATTAGACACATATAAATTGTTATTGATTGACATGTTAAACATTAGTAAGCAGTTACTTAACTATTAGAGGACTACTACCATGTGTCACAAGTTCATAACATATAATTATTTAACTAATAGATAAGTAAGGGTACAATTAATAGTTAAGTAGCTATTAGGTAATACTTAACTAAGGACCTTAGTTAACACTTACTTAATACAAAAGCAAGGCATATCTAATGATTAAATAATACCGAAATATTCTTGTCTGTAGATTGCGTACCCATCATGCACTGCACTTCTTGGAGCTAATATTCTCAAACATTAACTTAATTATCACAAAGGAATGGTTTAGTTTCGCTTCAAAACTATTACTCTTCATAGTGTTCTGCATTTGTTGTAGGGTTTTTTACCATTAAAATGAATAAGTGGTACATGAAAAAATTACATCTCATCACCCCACCATCATTGAGAAGTGTACGTCCAATCCTTGCTATATAGCGGCTCTGTTGCCACTACAACAGTGATTTAAATGAGTGAAAACTAGATGTCACAGTAGATTAATTACTTAACTATTAGGTATGCTCTGCCAACTCTATTATAAGGGTCCCAAACACCAATATCTATCTATTAATTAACCATTAGTTATCCGCAGCCAACTCTAATATAAGGGTCCCAAACACCAATATCTATCTATTAATTAACCATTAGTTATCCTCAGCCAACTCTAATATAAGGGTCCCAAAACCCAATATTTATGTATTAATTAACCATTAGTTATGCCTCACTTTTGTATTAAGTAAGTGTTAATTTTGGTCCTTAGTTAAGTATGACCTGATAGCTACTTAACTATTAACTGTGCCCTTACTTATCTATTAGTTAAATAATAATATGCTATTAACTTGTAACACAAGGTAATAGTTATCTAATAGTTAAGTAACTGCTTACTAATGCATTAATAACAATTAATATGTGTCTAAAGTGGCATTAAGTAATGATTATTAACCCTTACTTAAGTATTAGGTTGTAGCTACTTCACTGTTAATTATGGCCCCTTATTTGGAAGTGTTACCGACTTGACATTTCCTAATCTCCATTGTGAATTGAATGGGATGGAGGGGTTAGGGTTGGGTTGTCATGATGTCACATAGCAAAACACTGGAGTGGGGAATGCAGTGGGGTTGGAAAGGGAAGAGTGTGTGTGTGTGTGTGTGTGTGGGAGGGGCAGGCAGAGTTGCTGACAGGGGGGACAAAGGGGACCGTTGTCCCGGGCCCAGGGAGAGAGGGGGCCCAAATTGTGTCCTCATTACATCGTATCTATTGGGCTGGGGGGCCCCTTCAGATTACCTTGCCCTGGGCCCGGCCAAAGTTGTCAGCGGCCCTAGCCCTGCAGGCATACAGTAGGTCAGGTGGAATGGGGGAAGAGCGAGGGGGTTCGCTTCCGGGCCTGGTCATTTGCCAGCCCTTCCTCATCTCTCTCTGCCCACTTATTTCCTGACCCACTGTCACCGTCCTGTCGCTAAAAAGAAACTTTTGAAAAAGAGAGAGATTCATAGATTGTTTACAGAGTGGGGGTGTGATTGAGTGGGAGAGAATAAAGCTTTCCATGTCACTAAAGATGGGGGAGTGGAGAGACACAGACGGACAGACAGACAGACAGACAGACAGACAGACAGACAGACAGACAGACAGACAGACAGACAGACAGAGTGAGAGTGTGTTTGTGTGTCACATTGTGTGTGTGTGTGTGTGTGTGTGTGTGTGTGTGTGTGTGTGTGTGTGTGTGTGTGTGTGTGTGTGTGTGTGTGTGTGTGTGTGTGTGTGTGTGTGTGTGTGTGTGTGTGTGTGTGTGTATACTGTACTGTATGTGTGTGTGTATGCAGGCGCGCGCATGTGTGTGTGCGCGCGTGCATGTGTGTGTGTGTGTGTGTGTGTGTGTGTGTGTGTGTGTGTGTGTGTGTGTGCGTGTGTGCAGTAGGGGAGTGCGGGGGGTGCGCATGTTGTCATGTCACATTGTGATGCTAGAGGAAACTCTCTGTCGCTGGTTTCACCCAATTAAGCCGCTAATAAAACCCCTCAGTCTGACGACTCAATTAAACACCAGTCGTGATATCAATAGAGAGATGTGGGACAGTGGGGAATTCTTTCAACTCATTCTGTAATTTATGTATGAATGTCTGTCCATGCAGACGCTGTTTTGGATAAGCTATCAATAATTTCAAATGACCAATACCAAGTACTAAATGAAGCGAAGGACAGCACTCTTCAGATTTCTTTTTTGTTTATTCGCCCACGAACGTTTCGGGCAGAGCCCTTCTTCAACGTGTAATGGCATTTGCACCCATAGGTGGTAGGTGTGCCCTAAAATAGGGTGAACACCTGTGACCCCATGATTGACACCCAAAGTTACATGTTACTTCCCCTAGGGGGAGTGAAATCAGACTACAATGTGTTACAAAATCTGATACCAAATATCCCAGAATGGAAAAGTAAAATTAAATACATAAGTAATAATTGAAAAACAAAAACAAAAAACTTAATCATAAAGATGATTATTTGAAGAAGGCTAGGCCTACACAATGCCATTCTTCTAACCAAAAGATCTATAGCCCATAGAGTCATAATATTTTACCCCTATTTACAAAAACATCTTACACAAACACATCTTACAAGAAACAAATCAGAACCAATTCCTCATTTATGCCTTTTGGAATAAGTGTATCGAGCTGGTGGATCCAATAAGCTTCTCTCTGTAGTAACAACTTATCCCTGTCACCACCCCTACGTGGCGTTTGCACAACCTCAATGCCCATGTATTGCAATTGTCTCGCTTCATGTTTTACCGCATTGAAGTGCCTGGCCACCGCTGACTTCTCATCATGATTGCGAATAGAACTCTTGTGTTCACAGATTCTAGTTTTTAATTCACGTTTGGTCTTGCCTACATAATAGAGATCACAGGGGCATTTAAGTAAATACACCACATACTTGGTGTTGCATGTGATCCTGCCTCTGACCCGTATCATTTTATCAGTTACCGTGTGCTTGAAACTATCACCTTTCATCATGGCATAGCAATGTATGCAATTATGACACGGAAAATTGCCACTGGGAACTCGTGACATAAAATGCGAGGGCTTTTTGGAGAGGTCTGATTTTACCGAGAGGTCACGTAAATTTTGGGTTGTTAAGTAGCCTATTTAGGCGATAGTGTGAGCGCGTCTTCTCCACTTTTTGCAATACCAAGTACTGCAATCTGATACGGAAAGAGGACCCTATTCCCCGTTAGGTTTTGACAACTTAATTTAAATAGAAACGAAACGGATGTATGCAGTATAAAGGATATGTGCACAAATAAAGGATATGTACACGATTTAGAGCACTGTCCATATGATTACCACACAGGATGAGTCATCTCTGCATGGATGGGTTCAGGTTTGTTTCTTTTTTTATTCATTTATTGGGATTTTACATCTTCATTATTCACCTTCATGGCGAAGAACCACCAGAGATGAATTCCAGAACACCAACATCACCTGGAACGAAGCCAAGAGGAAAAAAAAAACAAGATGGTGTCGTCTGAAGGGATATACAGTAGCAGAAGCCCGGAGCATAGAGAAAGGAGGCACACCTTTATTATACAGGCAGGAGGACAGTGAGGAGACAGGAAATGGGTGCAGAGAGAAAGATGGTGGAGGATCAGGAAACAGTCTCGGGCCAGACTCAAACCAGGGTC
>NC_085871.1:22286752-22289252 GCF_034702125.1 Engraulis encrasicolus
AGTTTGGTGGTTTGGCAGTACAGAGAGTAATGTGTCGTCTTCAAAATTAACTTGTATTATAAAAGCAACTGTCTTGAGCCAAAAATGTAGAGCGTACTGTAGGCTGAACTGGCGTCTGCGCAACACCCAGTGAGAGATTATGTCGCTTGATTTCCAGTTTGTATCTGCGCTGGATTTTGACGCTTGAACCAATTGGAAGGGGGGCCCCCTCCAGCTGGGGGTACTTTGACTGTCTAAATTGTCGTTGCGCTGTTTAGGCAATTGACATTTTCACGTTGTCGCTGATGCAAACCTATTGGGAGGGGGGCCCCCTCGAGCAGGGGGTATTAGAGAGGCGCTGTTGCTTCCCTCGCAGCAGCGCCCTTCATACAGATGACAGTGCCTTATTGTAAAGCTATTTAAAATCGTCATTACATAACCTGTCGTCCTTGGGGGCCCCACCTACTCGGGGGCCCTAGGCAACTGCCTACATTGCGTACCTTAACGCAACGGGCCTGCACACACACACACACACACACACACACACACACACAAACACACACACACATAGGCTACGTATATATATACTTATTACACGTGTGTGCAAGAGTCATAACAGCATTGAGACAAAAGCAGCTCTCTACAAACACAGCATTTCATCTGCGGCAAACACACACACACACACACACACACACACACACACACACACACACACACACACACACACACACACACACACACACACACACACACACATGTGAGTGATTCTACGATTCGCCTGCGCAAAAATGTCAATTATCAGTATTTTTTTCAACTAAATGACCTAGATGTTTACATAGTGTATATATTTAAGTTTCCAAACAAACAAATTGACAAGCTTAATCTTAAATCATTTGATAAATACTCTAATGAAAGCGAACATTTGCTTGACTATTTTGTCAACAGTGTTATGGACAAATACTATGTCATTTCAAACATATATAAAAATACTACAGAGTTGAAACAACATACGTTTGAAAGTGCTTATGTCCCTTAGCAATAATGTTGTCATTAATCTGTGCAACTGATATAGAAAATGTGATTGTTGAGCTTCATAAGTAGGATTTTATGATTCACTGTGATACAGACTGACACATTTTTCATTATAAATCCCTGTAACGTCTGATTTGAATTTAGTCACCCTCCTTACACAAGACTTCCTTCTCCAGAGATAATCCCTAGTGTCTGTTCATAGGATTTTTCCAACATATAAGGGATCAATAGCACAAAAACACTTTCAAAACAGTCAACCGTGTTACTCAACTGTGTTACGATCAACAGTGCAGGGGAACAAGTCGGCACTTTTTTAGAAGAAAAAAGAGAGCAGACAAACCCATCTCCCTAGAACACAAATTATTTTGTTTGTTTGTCTATCAATATGGAGATAAATTGGCAAAAACATACTCCTCCTCAACTGTCATAGTTAATTGTAACACCATTGACGGTAACACGGCTTGACATTTCAGCCATTTTTATGGTGTTGTGCTAACTGAGGACCTCAGAAGTTCCACCACAACACCTTAACCACTTAATCCTCAGTAGAATTCTATAGAATTTTAGCATGTTTGCACTGCGCCGACTCCAGGAGTTACTATTCCTCCTCACTTTGTCCTAAACTAACATGCTTGGTCTTTTTAGAAAGCTGAGACTCTGTGCAATGTCACTAAATAGTCAGAATAGCTATCTTATTTACTGTCAAAATAACACATAGACGTAAACTTTTTTTTTTCTTCCACGCGCAAAAAAACATATGTAAACAAATGTGAATGTAATCCACTGTTACAGTTATTATCCCTTGGAAACACAACTGAACACTTGCACCAGGTCTTAGGAAGCAATGTGTAAAATTTGGCTTTGTCAGCATGAAGGACACTCTTTCTGCAATGTTTTATGTAGAGAGATGTCCAGGCGTTTTGCTCAGTTCCCTTTAGAATCTTCAAGAATACGTACGTAGTTTTGTTTACATTTAGACCGGAAATGCTGAAAATGCTAAAGTTGAAAGTTGACACGACCGTAATGAAATGTCTGGTCGCTGGTCTGTAAATTGATTTCAATTCTGACAACCATCGAGTGTTCATGACAAATAAATGCACACACAAAAGTGTGGTATATGACATATATCTTTATTAGGATGGCTCCGCATCAAAAAGTTTGCTCGTATGCAAGCGTTTGACAAGCTAACCGGATGTCGGATTGAAAAGTGAATGGGCAACAATAAGAGTTGCTGGATTGAAATAGCATAGCATCGACATGTTGAAATGCTTTTGGAAATTGCCGACATATGTGCTGAATCTTTTCCATGTTCACCACAGTCGAGTGTTCCTTATTCCTGAAAGAGGCGCAGCCAGACCAAATTATAGTGTAGCATTCATTGGGTGGCTCATAAATCAAGACGTATTGGTCGTATTTACATACCGGTTAGCATTATGCAACCGGAAATATCTTAGGGACTCATTGCCGGTCGTGAATCTGCCGACAATAA
>NC_085871.1:22299252-22304252 GCF_034702125.1 Engraulis encrasicolus
TTCCTTTTGGAGCCACATTGACGCACAATGACTAGAGGTACTGTAGGTGTGTGTGTGAGCGCGCTTGAGTGTGTGCACGCATGGATATGTCAGTGTGTGTGTGTGTGTGTGTGTGTGTGTGTGTGTGTGTGTGTGTGTGTGTGTGTGTGTGTGTGTGTGTGTGTGTGTGTGTGTGTGTGTGTGTGTGTGTGTGTGTGCGTGTGCGTCTGCATGTGCATGTGCATGTGCATGTGCGTGTGTGTGCTTACGTGTGTGCGTGCGCGTACATGAGTGCGCGCGCATGTGTGTATGTGCCTGTGCCTCCTGTGTGGCCAGTAGAATGAAGCTGAGTGCTTGACATGAGGCTAGAGGGCGGCCTTGGAGTTCAAAGTGTAATGGCTCTGAAGTGGACGGTGTCAATCATGACATCCAGAAGCCTCCATCAAACCATCACAGGGACTGACAACTGTGGAAATCACTGGCACACAGTACACTCTCTCTCTCTCTCTCTCTCTCTCTCTCTCTCGCTCTCGCTCTCTCTCTCTCTTGCTCTCTCTCTCTCTAGCTCTCTCTGTCACTTGCTCGCTCTCTCTTTCTCTCTCTCTCTTTCTCTCACTTGCTTTCTCTCTTTCTCTCTCTCAAGCTCTCTCTTACGCTCTCTCTCACTCTTTCTCTCTCTCTTGCTCTCTTTCTCTCTCTCGCTCTTTCTCTCTCACTTGCTCACTCTTTCTTTCTCTTTCTTGCTCTCTCTCTATCTCTGCCTCTCTCTCATTCTCTTTCTCACTCCCTATCTCTTGCTCTCTCGCTCTCTCTCTCTCTACTTCTGTCCAGCAACAAGTGTGCCAATCGTGGACTCGTGCTTTTTGCTTTGTGGTTTCAATAAGCGAAGGAGACAGGTAAGCAATAATGTCATCGCCTCCCTCACGCCTTATCCACCTCTTTGTATCATTTCATGGGCAGCTCTCAGCCTCTTCTGTCACTCTCCTGCTGCCCTCTCTCTCCTTTCCATTTTCTTCCACCTTCCTCTGTCCATCTGTCTTTTCCAAATTGGTTCCATTGTCGTGGCTTTACCGAGCACACAGTGTTGATATTTGTGGATTTTACTTACATTTTCTAATAAACTATACACTCTCAAATAAAGGTACAGAACTTGTCGCTGTGGCAGTACCTTCAAGGGAAGTACCATTGCGTCGCTTGACTGGTACCCCAAAAAAGAGGTGTGTTCAGTTTCTTGTAATGTCGACCAATGTGCATTTTTTGAGGTACCACCCAAGCGACGCAATGGTACTCCCCTTGAGGGTTCCTCCACAGCGTCGATTTCTGTACCGTTATTTCTGAGAGAAACTACTTGTATAAATCTCCCACAAAGACCGCTACGCAGTAACGTTATTTAGAGAGCTTCAGTCTGAGGTCTTCAACAGGTATAGAGATTCAGAGAAATGTATGCAAATTTAATTGATGAAGGTCTAAGACCAAAGCATTGTGATTACTGTGAAGTTACTGTGAAATACTGTGAAATATATATTTTTTTATCAGCAAGCTATGTGCCATCCAGTTGGTCGGACACTGCTTTTTGGAGGGCTTTCAATAAGTCCATGCACAGAATGTAGATCCATTAAACATGTCGCTGCTACGTTTTTTTTTGTTTGGCAGGTTTTTTTTCTTTGTTTTTTCAGTCTGCGACTGAAACATACAGGCTGCCTCCGGACTTATGCAAGCAGGGCCGCTGAAACCTATTGTTGGACCCAGGACAAAATCATCTTAGCCCCCTCCCCCTGCCCCCTCTTTATACATATAATGTACTGGGGAGGGACCTAATTCTGGGCGACTCCTCTCCCTGGACCGAGGACAACTGAGCTGTTATTTCTAGCCTGATTATCATCGACTTTCAAATCTTTTTGAGACTTGGTCTGACCAAGAGCATAACAATTAACATTTCCCAAACTGCATGGTTGACCCACCTCCCTTGGTTTGCTAATGGTTGCTTGCTTCCCGACAAACTGGGAGGCGGTCCAGATGTTTCGGGAGCTCAGAAAGTACTTGCATTGCTCTAGATCTGACTAGCAGCAACGCAGAAGGTGTTGCGTCACTAGGAGGGCACGGCCTGGCTACGTTTTTTTTCCTCTTGTTGGCGGGCATATATGTAAATGTCAGAGATGAGTCACTGCTGTAGGCATATGGTTTCCCCACGCCCCTCTCTAGAGGAGGACTGTATCGCCTGCATACATGGCCGTAACTACCATTGAGGACACAGAGGTCATGTCTTATGTATTTTTTTCAGTAATGTAAAATGTGTCTATGCTGAAAATCGATATATGATCAACTATGATAAATTCAGTCTCTATACGCCACCCCCATTTATCCTGAAGGCAGTGAAGTTAATGAAAACAAAAGTCAGTTTGACTGGTGTTTGAAGCATTCTAAATGTAGGCTACAGTATGCAGAACAGTACGCAGTATTTGACCTCGGTATTTGAAAATGTCTGGTTATGGCCCTGCATGCATACAGATATACTGTAGATATGAAAACGGGTATGGTGGGAGGGCGGCCCTCTAGCAACCTGTCACATCGCATATTTCAAATACATCAATGTAATAAATATAGCCTTGACATCTCTTTCTGGCTGTCTCTCCATTCTTTTTTCCCCTCTTGCCTGCTCTCTATCTTTCTCGTTTTCCATATACAGTACAGTAGCTCTTGTCCTCTATCATGCATGCACTCTGTCCCTCTATCTGTCATTTTCCTCCCTGTAGCGATCTCTCACTTTCTTTCTACCCTTCAGTTTTGCCACCTATTTCTTTCTTCTCCCCTCTCTTCTCTTCTCTCTCCCTCTCACTCTCTCTCTGTTTCTCTCTCTCTCCCCGCCTCTATCTCTGTCTCTCCCTCTCTCTCTCTCTCTCTCTCTCTCTCTCTCTCTCTCTCTCTCTCTCTCTCTCTCCCTCTCTCTCTTCAATTTCTCTATGCCTCTTTTCTCTCCCCCCCTCTCTCTCCTTCTGTACATACAGTTCAGTGTATGGGAGAGGAGATGAAGCTCAGGGTTCTCAGCATGAGGGAAAGCTGCCGTTCAGTGAGCTCATATCCAGAGCACAGCGGGTGCCTATTTCAGCTGTCTGCGTTGCGGTGCTTTGTATTATGAAAACAAGGCCTCTGGGGGAAAACACCTTCGCTGATACACCTTCAGTATCCTCAGTCACTGTAAAGCACACATTTTCTGAAAAGCACACATTTTTTGAACTCAAACACAAAAGAGGCTAATATTAGTGAAGTCTTCATGGACGTTTCTGGGTGTACAATAATATGTATTTTTCTACTGCTTTTTGATTATATGGTGTGTTTTCTCTGATGTTTATGATGCCATTACATTCACTTCAGTGATTTTGCACCCCCATCCAAGTTTGTCAAGTGGATACACTGTATGGTCACACACATCTTTACAACAGTTACAGTCTTTTCCATCCTGACAGCACAAGTGCTCTTGTCGGTGTCTCACCACAACCATTACAGTAACTGTAGAAATCAACAGTGAACGGTGAACGAAAAACTGACAATCCATCACTCAGCACTGGCTGACGACGTATACTGTAGCTGTTTTGGTGGCATGACTTTCCTGCCGACAGCCCATTTACTACTGCACATTAGGCAGCAGAAGGCCAAGTAGCCTTGGAGGTCACAGTGGAATGGCTCTGAAGTGGACTGTGTCAATCATAACATCCAGCATCCATACAACCATCAAAGGGACTGACAAGTGTGGAAATCACTGGCATACTGTACGTACAGTAAAACCTCAGGTGAAATGGCCTAGTGCGGCAGAAAGGAAGCTGTGGGAGGCTGTCAACACTGACCTGGCAAAGTCCCTTGAGCAGCTAAAAGGCACGGCTGAAAAGAAGCTGGAGAGTATGGGAAACCTGATCTACCAGTATGGAGTGGAACGGTTCGGTGTTAAAGAACACAAGAGCAGAGACCAAGTCCCAGTGGTGGTTACATCGAGGAGACAGCAGGAGATAAAGCATCTGGTCCAGGAAAGGAGACAGCTCAAGAAGGTATGGAGAAAGTCCACAGACGTAGAAAAGGAAGGCATCAACGCACTCCAAATGGACATCAAAATCCGGCTAACATCTCTACGCAAAGCGGAGACCTTGAGGAAGCGCAGAAGGAAGAAAGAACGCACTAGAACAAGGTTCTACAAAGATCCTTATGCATTCCTGAAAGGCCTTTTCTCAAGTGAGAAAAGCGGATCCCTAAAAACAACTAAAAGAGACGTGGAGGACCACTTCAGGAGCATACACTCTGATCCAAAACGGCATGAACATCTCGCAATTCCTGCAGATATCCCACCAATCGCACCCCCAGAACATCAGTGCGACGTTGGCCCCCCGACTTGGAAAGAGGTGGAAAGGGTGGTCCACCGAGCAAGGACGGCGTCAGCCCCAGGACCAAATGGGATACCGTACAAGCTGTACAAAAACACACCTGATGTCCTAAGGTTTCTTTGGAAGTTGATGAGGACGATATGGCAGAAGAAGACCATTCCCAAAGTGTGGCGGAGGGCAGGAGGTGTCCTAATCCCGAAAGAGAAAGAGGCAGAAACCATCAGCCAGTTTCGACCAATCTCCCTACTTAACGTAGAAGGCAAGATGTTCTTTTCGGTGATGGCCCAGAGAATCTCTGCATACCTGCTTAACAACCAGTACATAGATACATCTGTACAGAAGGTAGGTATATCAGGCTTCCCTGGATGCCTGGAACATTCTAGCATGATCTGGCACCAGATTCAGGCAGCAAAGGCGAAGAAAGATGATCTACACGTCGTCTTTCTTGACCTGGCCAACGCGTTTGGATCAGTGCCACATGAGCTCCTTTGGACTGCCTTCGAATTCTTCCACATCCCTGGACATATTACAGCTTTGGTTAAATCCTATTTCCAAGACCTGCAGTTTTGTTTCACCACCACAGAGTTTACCACCACTTGGCAATGCCTGGAGGTCGGCATAATGGCAGGCTGCACAGTCTCTCCCTTGGCC
>NC_085871.1:22309252-22554252 GCF_034702125.1 Engraulis encrasicolus
CCAAACCAAAACAATCCCTAACCCTAACCTGTCAGTGAGGAAATGTTTTTACACTTCTACTTTTACCAGTAACAACAAAACTAACGCAGCAAAAGGGGTCAAAGCATGTGGGGTCCAGGATTTGGAGGGCCCCAGCATGTGAGTGTGCTCCAATAGTAGTGGCCTCACAAAGGTAGAATGGCATAGTACACACACACACACACACACACACACACACGCACACACACACGCACACACACACACACAGTTGCCTAGATGTTGCGGTGATTCTTGAAGACCTTTTACACAGGTGTCAAGATAGCAACTGTGGACGTTCATCTGCCTCTGTAGTTGTCAGGGAGACAGGCAACAATGCCCTGTAGAACCTTCTGCCATCAGCCTGCATCCATTCCATTCCATTCCATTCCAGCACCATAGGGTTCCATTGTCGTGACAACAGGCCTGACTGGATGTCATGTGCCTCCACGGTTGCCGAAGCGTGCAGGAGGGATCTGCGTTTATGAGTTGCTTTAAATAGAATATTGTATTGTGTGTGCAACACTCATGGACACACACACACACTCACACACACACACACACATTCAGGCGCACACACACACATGCTCATTAATCTTTATCAGCCAATCAATGTACACCGCATTTCACATTATTACGCAAATGACATTTTTTGCCGTTTTCCTAAATAATCAATAGAAATGACAGTCGTCATAATTTTCAAGTAATCGGCCATTAGAGTACAATTCAAAAGTTTTTGAATGAACCTTCCAATGATAACGGTATTTTTTTAAATAACAAAAAACTTAAAATGCCCAAAATGCTCTGTTCCAAATTATTACGCAAAACAGTTTTGTAGTGTTGTAATACAAATTTCTTTCTTTTTTTCCCATTTACATCAAAACAGTTGGCATTTGGTACCTTCTAAATTACATTTCGATGTTCAAAACTTGGTCATAAGCTGTAACTGGAATGCTGCGTTTAACATTTAAGTCAATGGCAGGGCATTGCATGGGAGTTATCGAAGCCTAGATATCCTTGATGCTTTGCTCTCAGCTGTTTTTGTTTGTTTGGTCTGGTGACCCACACTTCACTCTTCAATATACCCGTAGATTTCCATGCCACGTGTAGGTGCTTTGGAGGTGATGACATTCTTACTCACCAGACATAGCATCCCATTCATTTTCAATGGGGTTTTATGTCTGGTGCGTTAGAATGTCATCACCTCAAAAGCACCTAAACGTGGCATGGAAATCTACGGGTATATTGAAGAGTGAAGTGTGGGTCACCAGACCAAACAAACAAAAACAGCTGAGAGCAAAGCATCAAGGATATCTGGTGTAATTCCCTCTCAAGTCAAAAATGACGAAACCAAGTCGCTCTTAAAGTTACGGGCTTTAATGACACAAACGCTTCAGTGATGCCACGGGTGCCACGAAGCCGTGAGAACTGTTAGGACATACAGACAAAAAAGCAAATAAAAATACATATTATTTCCACGTAAAGACATCAAAGAAAACAACGCGACCATACAGGCATGACTCAACAGAAATTCACCACGTTACATCTCTTCAGTCAAACGAACATTACAGTTACAAAACCCCCCCACAAAATATACCTCATTGGCCGCTTTCCCTTGAGAGACAATTAGGTTATCTTCTTCAGTCCTTTATGCATTAAGCACTTTATTCAGTCTTCTTTTTATCATCGCTGGTGTTAGGCAGAGGAAACCGCGAGGTGTCTGCCTGCTAGTAGCTTGGTCCAGAATCTTCTAATCAACAGGTAGCATCTCTCAAAAGTAACACCCCGTCAACCCGCGGCTGCAAACTTTGGTTCCCCCCTTAATTAAGATATGTTCCCCCATACCAGAACAAACAATATACATGAAATACATAAAATTATGCTTTTAATATTAAACTTTTATTACTAGAAATGTATATATTTATGAACTCAATATTTTTAACCTAATATTTATTAATCTATTATTTATTTATTTATTCTGACTTCGATGGCAGCTACACTCCCACCAAATCACTTGTGATTTACTCAAACCTACAAAACTAAGTTAGCGCTGGATGATAAGACACATTGCAAGAAAAAATGTGGCTGCATCACTCGGCTTCAATCAGGGTCACCGTCTTATGGATGGGTCTCTCCAAGTAGACAGCCTTCCCGGTGCGTTTCCCTTCCTTGTCCAAGGTCGAGTCACCGATCAGCAGTTGCAGTTTCCTTACGCAACCATCTTCTGCAGGATAGACCTTTGTGACCTTGGCCAACTTCCACTCTGTTCTTGGGGCAGTGTCATCTTGGACGATCACTATGTCATTGACCTGAGCGTTCCTGCGCTTACGTTGCCATTTCTGACGTGGTTGTAAGTTCAGCAGGTATTCTTTGCACCATCTGGACCAAAACTCGTTGGCTAAGTATTGGACCTTGCGCCACCTCTTCCGAAGGTAGAGGTCTTCTCTTTCAAACTTTCCAGGTGGTGGAAGAATGATCGAGGACTTCATTGTCAGTATATGGTTAGGTGACAGAGGCTGTGGTCCCGTAGGATCGTTCAGTAAGTGAGCTGTTAATGGTCGACTGTTGATGATCGCCATTACTTCATAGAAGTATGTCCTCAATGATGGAGTATCCAGTCGATTGGAGGACTGATCCAGGATAGACGTCAGCACACTTCTTATTGTCCGAATCTGCCTTTCCCAGGCACCGCCCATGTGACTTGCTGACGGTGGATTCATGACAAACTCACAGCCTAGTATCTTCAGGCGTTCTTGATCCATCTCCTTCAAGGCCTCTACGAACTCACGCCTAGCACCGACGAAATTGGTGCCTTGATCGCAGCGGAGTTGTCGAACATTGCCACGTATGGCTATGAAGGCACGGAGAGCGATGATGAAAAAGTCTGTGGTCATCTCTTCAAGAAGCTCTATGTGCACTGCACGAGAGCATAAGCACGTAAACAGCAGGCCGTAGCGCTTTGACTCCTTCCGTCCGTCCTTAACGTAGAACGGTCCGAAACAGTCAATTCCGCAATACGTGAATGGAGGTGTTTCTTCCAGGCGGTCGCGCGGCAAGTCTGCCATTTGCTGATTCTCTGTAGACCTTCTAAATCTTCTGCACTTGATACACTTGTTGATGCAGGATGAGACTGCATTACTGCATCCGAGTATCCAAAATCCATTGGCTCGTAGCTCGTTGACTGTTATGCCACGTCCTTGATGTTGCACTTGTTGATGATAATGCCGTATAAGCAGTCTTGTTACGTGACCTTTGGCAGGTAAAACAGCTGGATGCTTGATGTGATGGTGCAAATCAGCATGCGTCAGCCGACCTCCCACCCTGAGGATTCCCTGTTCATCAAGGAAAGGGTTCAGGTTGTAGAGCTTACTGGTCTTAATGAGCTCCTTCCCATGTTGGAGAGTTTGGATTTCTTCCGCGAAGGCTTCTCTCTGAACAAGACTAATGATGGTAGCCTCAGCGTCGCTCCTTTCCACCAGACTTGTAGCTTCATTTGTTCTTGAGATTGAACCTTTCAGCTCCTTGGCAAGTCGCAGGAGACGAGCAATGGCCTTGACCAATCTTGTCCAGCAGGAGAACTTAAGGAAGCGATCCAGCAGTGAAGCTTGTGCAGCTGAAACCTTGTGTACCACAACGTTGCGTACTTCAGGGTCTTCTGCTGCTACATCTTCCACCTCAACATTTCCACTGGGAAGTTCTTCACTCCAGAGAAAGTCAGGACCAGAGAACCAGTTGGAGGCAATGAGATCCTTTGCCCGCAGGCCTCTCGATGCATGATCAGCGGGGTTATCTTCTGAGCTCACATGTCTCCACTGATCTGGTCTGGTGCTGTCTTTAATCCGTTGGATGCGATTTGCCACAAACACGTGGAATCGTCTTGCATCGTTGTTCACGTATCCAAGGACGACCTTTGAGTCTGTCCAAAAGACTTCTTGAGCGTCTATTTCTAGTTCCTTTCTTAGCATGTCACTCATGCGTACAGCTACGACTGCTGCCGATAGCTCGAGTCTTGGCACAGTTGTGACTTTAGTGGGGGCCACTCTGGATTTGCCCATCACTAAGGAGCAGTGAATTTGTCCTGTTTCACTGATTACCCGCAGGTAAGTACATTCTCCATATCCCAGGACGCTCGCATCGGAGAAGTAATGGAGTTCGTATCTTTGGACTTGCTTGAACTCTGATGGGAGATAGCATCGCTGAATCTTGACGTCTGCCAGGTTCTTCAAGTCCAGGAGCCAGGACTCCCACCGTGGTTTCAGATCGTCAGGTAGCGGATCATCCCATCCGACCTTGTCGCGGCACATCTGCTGTAGTATTTGCTTCCCGATCAGAATAAAGGGAGCGACAAAGCCTAAGGGGTCGAAGATGGAGGCCACAGTCGACAACACTCCTCTTCTAGAAAGTGGGCGTTCGTCCACCACCACTCTGAAGTTGAAGTGGTCTGATGTGACGCACCATTTCACACCTAGCGCTCTCTCCATCTGGGGTTCACCCAGAGCCAGGTCTTGACTTCTTGACGAATCTGCACACTCTTCTTTCGGGAGGGATGCAAGCACCTCTTGGGAATTGGAAACAAACTTGTGGATGCGCAACCTTCCAGAGCTGCAGAGCTGTCTGGCTTCAGCAACCAACTTTATGGCTTCTTCCGGCGTTGAGACACTTATCAGGCCATCGTCGACGTAAAAGTTCTTGTCGATGAAGTGGATTGCTGCGTCACTGAATTGACCTCGACCTTGTGCGGCGACATGCTTGAGACCGTAGTTCGCACAGCCGGGTGACGAGGCTGCACCGAATAGGTGCACTTTCATTCGGTACACAGATGGCTCTGTCTTGATGTCCCCGTCGTCCCACCACAGGAACCTGAGGTAGTCCTGATCTTCTGCTCTGACCCGAAACTGGTGAAACATGCGCTCAATATCGCACATCACAGCTATTGGGCCCTTCCTGAATCGACAGAGGACACCTATTAAGGTATTAGTCAACTCTGGTCCGGTGAGTAGATGGTCGTTAAGTGATACTCCTTCGAACTTGGCTGAACAGTCGAACACCACACGGATCTTCCCTGGCTTCTGGTGGTGGTAGACTCCGTGGTGTGGAATGTACCAGCAAGAGCCTCGTTGGAGTTCACTTTCCGGGACCTTCTCAGCATCTCCACAGGATATTATGCTGTTCATGAATGCAACATAGTCCTTGTGGTACCGCTTGTCCTTCTCAAATCTCCTTTTCAGACACCGGAGACGATGATCTGCGCATTTCAGGTTCTTAGGCAGACGCGGCTTGTCTTCTTTAAATGGCAATGGCATTTCGCGCTGTCCATTCGCTAGTGTCTTTATGCCCTCCTCCATTTTCGTGATGAAGCGAAGGTCATCCTGAGAGAAATGAGCGTCTTCCACGTTTCTCTCGCTGAAGTCGGATTCAAGCACTTTCAGCACATCTGTCGGAACAATGACTTCCTTGACCTGGGTTCTGCATATGTACTGAACTTGACTTGTCAGATCACTTTGTGACTGCAGACTTGGTGTGACTTGTTTCACAACGATTCTGTGGCTGCTTCCGATGGCATCTCCATAGTCAACACAGGGATTGACGCAACCAACGATGCTCCAGCCAAGATCAGATCTTACTGCGAACGGCTCGTCATCCTTGCCTGATACAATTTCTCTCGGCAACAGGGCTTGGGAACAGTTGTACCCTATGAGCAGGCCAACGTCGCAGTCTATCAGAGGGGCAATCTCTTCAGCAAGGTGCTCTAAGTGAGACCATGCTCTTGCTGTCTTGGGTGTGGGAATGTGACTTAGACTAGCAGGGATGAAGTCTCGCGAATAAGTCACGGGAAGAGGGATTTTCTTGGAGGAGTAAAACCCTCTGACCTGCAATCCAACTAGCTTGTGACTTGGTATTACAGTCTGCTTGGACGCTAGTGTGGATAGCTTCAATTGCACAGGCTCCATCTGTGCGTCAAGAGCCTCTGCTCTTTCTTGCAGGATGAACGTGCTATCGCTTTGACTGTCCAGTAGAGCATATACCAGAACTTCAGAATCTGGGTTTCTTGTTGTTGACAGCCAAACTGGCACTATTGTGGAAGCATATGTGCTGTTCCCATTGTGCATGACTTGGTTGGACATAGCTGTGCTTGCTACTTCAGTAGTAGTGGACTCTTCCTTTCCCTTTGAGGTTTTTCCACTTTCTCGTTGTCCATCTTGGACCTTTTCATCCGTCTTGGCACGGTCTTCATGCAAACATGTGGGATGCCACCCCTTGCACATGTTGCAAACACTTTTCTTCTCACAGCTCTTTGAGTGGTGTCCTGGCCTTAGACATGCAAAACAGAGTTTCTTTGTCTGCACATACTTGACTCGCTCTTTGACAGGCTTCTCCATTAACTTCCGACATGTCTGAATACCATGGTTTGTCTTCTCACAAAACATGCATCCCTTAGCATCGCCCTTTTGTCCTTCAACATCTGGCCTCTCTTCAGATGCACTTGCTAGCACCTTTACGCCAACATTGCGGACCTTAGACGGCTTTGCTCTTTCAGCATCACCACTCTTCAGAGCATGAAGCGAAGTCATTGGATTACAAGCTATCTTAGCTTCTCTGGACACAAACTCAACAAAGGTGTGGAACTTCGGAAAGTCATGGTTTTCTTCTTCGTAGTTCATTACCTTTCTGTTCCACCTGGCAGTGAGCCAGTCAGGGAGCTTGCTGAGGATCCTTTGATTCTCACTGCAGTCATTTAGGACTTCGAGACTCTTCACATGACTCATGGCTGCTTGACAGCCTCGCAGGAAGTCTGCGAATTCTCTCAGCTCAACGCTGTCTTTGGGTCCGATTTTATTCCATGAATTTAACTTGTCGCGGAAAGCTTTAGCGACCACGAAAGAGTTGCCGTATCGCTCTTCTAATATTTCCCATGCTGAGTCATAGGCTTTCTCAGTGCCCACCAGGAAATAACTTTCAATCGCCTTCTTTGCAGCTCCTGTGACATACTTGCGGAGGTAGTAAATCTTTTCATTGACAGGAATGTTCTTCCGGCCTATCAGGGTTAGGAATGACATTTTCCAGTCCTTATATCTCATTGGATCTCCGCTAAACATCGGCGGCTCTGGCACTGGAAGACGGCTTGTATTTATGGACTCTGCTATCGCTTCAGCAAGCATTGTTATGCTGTTATCATGAGAAGTGGAGCGAGCAGCTGGAGACGTAGGCCTTGAGACTTCATCACTCGTGGCAGGGGGCCTACTGGCAGGCTGTGAAGGCATGCTGTACTTTGGAGGGGCTTTAGCTTTAGGTGGAGGCGCTGACAGGTTATGAAGAAGATCTGTTATTTCTTCATCTGAGCCTACGTCTTGTTCATAGACTTGCAGTCTTGCCTTAGCAGCATTCATTCTTTTAGTTGCTTCCAACCGCTCTAACTGTCTGCGCTTCTCCTCTAGTAACTTCTGTCTTTCAGCATTTTCTGCTTCTTGCTCCGCCTGTCTCTTAGCCTCTTCTGCTTCTTGCTGCGCCCGTCTCCTAGCCTCATCTGCTTCTTGCTGCGCCCGCCTTGCTTCTTGTTGCGCTAGTCTTTCAGCCTTCTCTGCCTTTTGCTGCGCTAGCTGCTTCTTGTTCTCAGCCTCAAGCCTTTCAAGCTCCTGCTCTTGCTCTTCCATTTCTGCTAGAGCCTTCAAGGTAGCTTGGGTAGCAGCAAACTCTGCTTCTGCCTCCTGCTTCCTTGTGGAAGACGTGACTGAGCGTCTCGAAACACGTCCAGAGGCTGGGCGGCTAAATATGGACACTTGGTCTTCTTTAAATGAAAACACTGAACCAGTATCACCCCATGGTGCTTGTACAGAGGGTAAATGCTTCTCTGTGTCTTCATCTTGTAGTACATGTAGCCGTTCAATGAGTTGCTTTGATACAGCATCACAGGTGTCGACCCGACGTCTGGTGTCTGCGTCTGGGGCACTGTGTTTGCGAATATCCTCATAGCGTTCCTTCACTTCGAGATCAGCAGTATGAACTTGAAGTTGGTGTTCATGTAGAACTTCTGCTGACTTGGGTAAGGAGAGTGCCTTTTTAGCCTCTTTGGCAAGTATTTTCCATTTCTCATATGTTTTGTCGAAGTTACGTTGAAGTTTCTTTATTTTTTCATCATGTAGTTCCTGACCCTTTTCAGTAAGTTTTCTTGTCCTCTTGTCTTCAGTAACACCAGTGTCTGCATTCACTTCAGTGTCCTTGGCAGGATTTTCTTCTAAGGGTTCATCATGAACAGACTCCTCTCCTTCTTCATGAGTAACTTCCTGGCCTGGCACTTCACTTGCAATGTCCTTATCAGCCATTTTGGTATATTAAGAATTAAACTGAGTTTAATAAGTAAACTTGAGGAGCCTAAAACTAATTATCTTGTATTAAATTGTCTTGGAAATTAAAGAAGTTTCACCTCTTGAAACTATTTTAAATCAGTTAAACTTGTCCTTTAGTGTCCTATTTTTAAATGCTATTAAGTGAAATTAAAACAATAATGTCAAGTATTAATAATGTAGTAATACACTAATAACTGTAGGCAAGTAATAAATCAGGTAATAATATTGCAGTTAGATCAAACCAACTTGAATGTCAAGTGATAACTTAAATGCCCAATGGCAAGATACACTAGGTTTATGTCAGATAAATATTAAATGAGAGCACCCTTTAAACTTAGAATCACTGAAAATAGGCAAATACCACAGTACCCCTTTAAACTAAAACACTTCTCAAAATTCCTTAGTGGTGCTTAACACTTAACCTGTAAACATTCAAATATCAAAGGCAACAAAAATGTAGAATAATCAGAAAAGTTATCACATTAAACACAGTCACACTTCAAACATTCAAGCAATGAAATATGCAAGTCCTTCACTTATCCTTATGACAAGTGCAAACAGTCCGACTGAATCTTCAAATTCAAAGAGTCCTTTTAGCAGTTGTAGAGGCTACTCCACGTCTTCACATTTAAACTTGCTTCAAACGCGCTTCACGTTGGCATTACCCCACGACTGTCTTTGGTTACCGGCAGGTTGCAAACTGTCCTTTGACGAGTGGCTCCTCCGAAACCTCGAACATCACAGCTCCGACGACGAGAGACGAGGCGCTCGTGCAGGCTCCTTGCTGGCTGCTGGTCACGCTCTCCCCTCGTGCCGCGGTGGCTGAGTTCTCACTGTAATTCCCTCTCAAGTCGAAATCACGAAACCAAGTCGCTCTTAAAGGGATACGCCACCCCTAGGCCAAATTAAGTGTCTGCCCGCATTCCCGAGGGTTAAATAAGTGTGTGGAAGAGTTTTCCTGATGATCCAGCCATTGTCCGAATCTGTCACCACTGACCACTACTAAGGTGCGCGTAGATTCATGCAACCCAGCGGCGCCACACCAAAGACTTTGGCCAAAGTGAATAAATCACTTGATTTCCCCAGCAATTACTGTTTGAGCAGTGCTCCCTCACGCAGAGTGCAAAGGACTGAGCATATCAACGTGGAAGGCTTGTGGTCATTTCGGTGTGTGAACTATTTTTCGGTGCGGAAATATACAGCCGACGCTCACTCTGCAGAACGTAAGAGGAACCCCGCCCCCCACTTCCCTAAACAAGCTAGTAGCGGGGAATCGACGCCGGCGACAACCATCCACAGACAACCGTGACTACTAGTTAGCTTGAGTGGTTTGAATCGTTGTTTTTCATTGAAGTTTTAGGCTTTACTTCACTTCGACAAAATGGTAAATACGTGCATTGTACAAGGCTGCGAAAACAAGCAGAAGTGGCATCTAACAACAATGTTCCACAGAATTCCTAAAGATGAGCACAGAAGACGTCTTTGGCTGGCTGCGCTAGGAATTTCCGACACTACACCGGTGGAGCAATTAAACAAATACAGAATCTGCGAGGATCATTTCAAACCTGACGACTATGATCAGAAAATGACCCACAATTCGGGAAAGATGGTACTCAGACTGAAAAACACAGCTGTCCCATCTGTTTTCGACACCGAGATTGAGCGTAGTGCTACATCTGCAGCAATGGCGGTGAGTACCCTATCTATATACTGTCTTAGCCTGTAGAACTATGTTGTGCTTTATAACTAACTACTACGTAAAAGTAGTCTGGGAAGCATCGTTGCGTCCTGTGTTGTAAAAAAACTTCACTGCAGTTACTAAATAAGAAGTCTGTTAGCTTTGACATGACATTTGGGGGTTGCTTGTTTACTTCGCTCGTTCTGTGTAGGCTACTGAGCTGATGACCTAGAGGACCTTTGCCTAATTTTGATGGTCTTGGAAAGTATAAATAAAATCCATATGATTATGATTGTGATGGTAAGGGTCGTTGTTCTTATGAAATGGCTTCATGACGTTGCAAAGAAATGCTCATGTAATGTTTCAGACTATTCGACCATTCCCATCAGAGATTTCCAGTCAAGCCACAGTCAAACAACAAAATGGCTATCACTGTACCTAGTTCTAGTCTTCCCATTCCAAAGTGGTAGTAACACTACAACTGTTTGGGGTAAATGGTGATTGTAGTAGATGGTGGAACCACAGCTAATGACACTATTTCATGGATTACATTTTTTAGTGAATTATCTAAGAAGCACATCCATTGCAGTACATTCATTACAAATAGCTGATTATGCCCATTACTAATTACAATGTAATCTAACAATAGGCCTAATATTGACTGACAAAACTATCCAGCATAACACTTCCATACATTATATTCTGAATCAATATTTTTGACATTTGTGGAGTAATAATTTCTTTACATTTTGTTAGGGTGCGCTCAGTGGTGTACGAGAGGATGTGGATGACTCTGCTGAAGCGGAACCTGCCGGTGCCCGGTTTTCGGGTATTCTACAATCCACTCCAGAAAAGTTCAAGTCGCCATTGCCTGTGCAAGGCCCAGTGACGCCACGCACCAGGTCACCCCGCCTTGCTCCCTTATGGACACAACAACCGGTAAGATAAGGAATTTATTATCATACTTTTGAACCATAGCAATTGAGGGTGTTGATATTCAATACATCTGCTCATTTTTTAGGGCACCTCATCTACAGCCATGGTGGGCACAGTCAGTCCAAGACGAGGTCTGCAATTTGAAGTAAGTGGCACACTTGGTTGTTTGGTTGTTGATGTTTGTCAACTGGTATGTCAGTGAGGGGCATGCTATTGCCAATTGGTGAGAACATACAGCTAGGTTTGTGTGTGTATACTGCTTGAGCAGTGCTAAGGTGCCCTGTAGTAAAGCTCCCTGTGTGTGTCTTTAGCAAGCTGTCGGTCGCACTGTGTGAATGAAATGAAATTCAAATCGATTGTCAAATCTTTGTATGTAAATACACTTGGCATGAAAGACTGGTTTAAATGTCTACTTTTATGCTGGAAAAAAATGATGATTTACATTGATTTGTCAACAACAGGAGCCATGTGATGTACCTCAGTCTGAGATGGATATCAGCGCCACATCAGCAGCCTTGGATGTCAGCATGACCTCAGAGCCAGCTGTCGACCCAGCGGACACAAGTTTCGTCCCTTACTCCACCCCCTCCTCCTCAACCACAGGAAGCTCTACAAGCTTATCAGCTCAACCCGGAGGCTGGCATGAGAAGAAGTGGATCGTGAATGAGTCCAAGCTAATGGAACTATTTCAAAGATGTCCAACTTGTGGAGCTCCCATGTGTGATGTAAACCAAAACATAAAAGAAGTTGGCAGCCAAATAACAATAAAATGGGAGTGCAATGAAGGACACAGTGGGAAATGGCAATCGTGTCCCGATACAAGAGGAATGCCTGAGAATAATCTCCTCACAGCTGGTGCCACACTGTGTACAGGGGCAACCTACACGGACATTTCTGACTGGGCTAAGCTTTTGAATCTTCAGCTACCTCAACACACAACATATGACTCCATACAGTCTTCATATCTCATTCCAACCATCGAGAAAGTCTACAAGAAGCGTGAAAGCACCGTAAAAGCCAGACTCATCTGCCAGACTCTGGATGGTGAAGATGTGCACCTCTGTGGGGATGGGAGAAGCGACAGCCCAGGTCATTCATCCAAGTACACAACTTATTCTTTTATGGATGATGCTACCAAACTTATCGTTGGATTTGATTTGATTCAGGTAAAGAACCAAAACACCACAGAAGAAACATAACAGACATAACAAAGATAACATTTACATAAATGTGAAATGTAATGTATTTTTTTCTACCCTTGTGCCCTGTAGGTGACCCAAGCAAAAAATTCAGTGGCCATGGAACCGATGGGTTTCAAGCAGGGATTGGACAGGCTCCTAGATGAAGGCATTGCTGTGAAGGTCGTAACCACTGATAGGCATCCCTCCATAAGGAAGATTGTACGAGAGGAATATCCAGAAGTTACACACCAGTTTGATCCTTGGCATGTGGCAAAAGGTCAGTTTGTGTGGGCATCATTATGCTGAACCAAAAGTTTTCAAAGTGGAGGTGGGGATCCCTGGGTGGCTGCGGCTGGTTGGCATGAAAAGTATAACATAACAAAATGAATAATTTCATAAAGAAATGTAAACCAAAATAAAGCGAAAGTAGGATTCAATATTCTCAATAGTATTATAATCATGTATTATGCCTCTGAACATTACCTCTATTATCATTATTATGTTATATATCCTAGTGAGGCACCGCCTCACAGACCCAGAGTATGGTTATGAAAGCTGTGAAAGAAAAACTGTTTGGCACGACCCATAGGCCTGGGCTAGAATGTATAGGTATATGGAAGGCCTTTTCATAATAAAATGTGGGGTACCCCTGTGCTAAGCAGCCAAACATGTTTGCATATGTGTTGTTGTCTAATCAGCATTGTGACTGTGCTCTCATTTTAGGGATTAAAAAGAAAGTGGTTGTGGGCTCAAACAAGAGGAACTGCAGGGACCTTGCACCATGGACAAAGAGCGTGAGCAACCACATGTGGTGGAGCTGTAGCTCATGTGAAGGAGACCCTACGGTGAGTGTTGAAAGAGACAGATGTACACTTCTGATGTTGTTGAATATTGTTGGATATGAGGGTGTGATGTTGTCTGAGGGTGTGTGCGCTGGGGTGCATGGTTGTACGGCCGTGATCATGTGCTCCTCCTATAGACACCATTATCCTGTAATGTAGATGCACCCAATCCACAACCCCCCAAAACACAGCTTTCTCCAGAGGTTTGACCACAGATGTGGCTGGTGGGTCATTGGGAGACATCAAGGCATATCTGCTGAACTAAAGGCAGTGGTTAGTTGATTGTTTAGGCTTTGCAGGAGGTGGGCTCAACGGGACCCAGATTGGCAAAATTGGTTACTTGCTTGAGGTATCACCTACAACCCTCCAGCCATCAACTACCTGCAAACACAGAAACTGAATTTACTTACTCTCCTAATCTTTCCAATTTCTGCCAAATCCTGTAAACAAATTATGTTTAGTCAACATTGTGATCTCTTGTGATTATCAAAATTCCTATTAAAATCAACCAAGAAACCAAAACTCTCTATGTAACCATATGTAAAATGCATTTTTAAAATGCTGGGTAAACGATGACTACAGACGTCAGACTTGTTTATGGCATGTGTGGTTTGGTAGGGATGTTATGCAAGAACTGTAACTGACCACAGCAATGTGTATTACTTGTGGTTCAATGTAATTTCAGGAGTTACAAAGAAGATGGATGTCCATCCTCCACCACATCCAGGGTGTCCATCGATGGGAGGAGGGTGAGCGCGAATTCAGATGCTACCACGCTGAACTCTCACCATATGAGCAGCGAGAGAGGAAGTGGTTGTCCCCTACCTCACCAGCATATAAAGCCCTGTGTGACATTGTCATGGATACACGTCTCCTGAAGGATTTGAACCACATGACTCTCTTCAAGCACACGGGTATGAAAAATGTATTGAAATAATTGTCAAGCCAGTAACAATGGCAGTGTTCAACACTTCATAAACATATAATTACATTTCACAATGTTTTCTAAATTGTGTTTGATTTTGTTTGTGCTTCATCAGGGGAACTGGAGGTGTTCCACAATTCGTTGCTGAAATACTGCCCAAAGAGGTTGCACTTCCCATACCCCTCCATGGTGGCACGGACAATGTTGGCGGTCATGGACCACAACGAAAACCACGAACAACCTCGAGAACAGGCAGTAACAGCATCTGGTAAGAACGGCTACATTTATCATGGAACCCCCTGGCGATATATTCATACCTGCAAACTTGTCACCTTTTGGTGACAGTCACCTTTTTCCCGGCCAATTAGGTCATTCACGTGAATCATGTAGGGGGGGCTGGAGACGGTCACCTTTTTTTCTCTGACGAGTTTGCAGGTCTGTATATTGTACTTTGTAGCCAAAGTAATACCAGCACTGAAATGCAAGTAATGGTATTTGGGTAAAAAATAATTGTGTGTTCTTGGATTACTGTAGATTTAGTTATTACTAATAATACAGAAAATAATATAATAAAAACAGTAACAGTAAAACACAACATTCATTTGTTCAATTATGTGATTACAGGTGTCAAAAGAACAAACCTGGTTTACCAAAAACAATCAGGGCACTGGATTGAAAGACCTGTTTACGTGGCCACTACCCAAAGGTTCAGACATGAACTCATGGAGGAAGTCATCGAAAGAAGGATGGACCCTACCATAAGATACAAAGACCCATCCTCACGCATTCGTGTCCCTGTGCTGGCAGCAAACATCGGCCTGCCAAAACCCAGCAAGGAGGACGTTAGGAAAGGCCGTACATCCAGATTCAAAGCCAAAGACAAAAGGCCGTAATCCAGAACTAAACATTCATTTTTCTATGCGAGTAACGGTTTCAATATTTGGGGGAAATTTCTGAATAAGCCTTTAGATAGATTTGATTCAAAATATGGTGGAGGATAATTGTTTCTGTTGGTGCATAGAGGAACAATAACTATTGTGAAACCTTTATGCTAAATTTACAATTTTATATTTTTTTGTGTGTGTATCACTTGTACAGTAGTAGTTTCATCACATAAAGAGGCTATATTGGATTACTATAGACTATACATATGCTAAGAACTAACAGCAGGACACAAAATAAACAAACAACACATTTATAATTACTGTACACAAAAACAAATCTTTATTTTTTATCAATGGTATGTACATATAGGCCTACATGTTTGTAAAACAATAAACAACTGTCTCTATTTACAAATGAGTGTTGGTGTGTGTTGACTTCAAACTTGCAAGTGAAATGACTTTTGCATGCAGATGGGTCCTGCAGACAGTATGTGTAGCCTATGGTTGATGATGCACATGTTATTTGTAAACATAATACCAGTACATTTGTCTGTAGCCTATATGCTTGCAAAGCCATGTAAAGTTTGCCATAAATGTCAGAAAACCTACTAAAACACTAGGCCTGGTTTTTCTAAAATACTATGTCCATGGCTTCCTGTACCTCCTGAAAACCAGCGTAGACACCAGACTCCGATGGGAATTTCTGACGGATTGCTGCAACCACGCATGATGGAAGTGGTGTCCGATTTCCTTTTCCCAGCGTTTCTCCCTTCAGAGCCCATTCTAAAATCACGCGGTAGGACACCAGTCGGTTCTGTCTGAAAGCAAAAAACAGATTTTGTAAGGAAATGATATGAGCTATACACCAAGATTGGTAGATCATGTCCCGATAGCTAGTTATACTACTTACTCTGCAGATAGCTGCCCATTGGGTCTGTCACAGGGAATTTGTTCCGGGCAGGGAAAAAGTTCCGGGCGACGCAACAATCGCGTTCGAATCAGCTGTTCAACAACGTCGCTATGCTGGTCGCTATGGCAGGAGCGCTCGCGCTTAGAAGTGCAATTTAATGACAGAACACTCGTCGTTCGCCTCAGATCAGCTAAGCAGAGAGCGCGCATTGTTTTCTTGGCAGTCTCTGTGATCTACAATCTCAATTTCGAGCAGCTAAACTTTTAATTACTTAACCTAAAGTCTTTCACTTACAGCTCAACTGTCAGGGATTCATTTGTTGTTGTTGTCATTCTTGTCGTAGGACGTGTATTGCCTGTCAGGCTAGTTAGTTTAAGCTACTTGTTAGTTAGCTGACGTGACATTTGACTGTAATATTTTAGACTTTAGATTATAGTAGTCGTGATACTGTATTTGTTCTATTACATCGGTGTTTAGTGTAAGCTGACTTATCATCAAGATGCCCATTTCACCTGAAGACATTTTCTTTTACCTTTCTAGCCAGGAGAAATACAAGCCAGGGACAAGCGAGTCTTCCAAAAGAGCCATAAGGAAGGCGTCCAAAAGCTACTCCAGGGATTAAAGTTTTCCGTCGCTACGACGGAATTCCGTCAACTGGATTTTAGTTTGGACGGATTTCCGTCCGTATAATTTATGTCAATTAATTTACAATTTTTACTTTCCAACTGAACTCAAATCGAGAGCACTCCTGGTCATGAGAAGGGGACGAGAGGTGTGTTTGGTGTAGGCCTACGGATGTAGTTAGGCTACTCCACCATTGGCGGTGTGATACAACATTCACTCATCAGTAGCCTAGTTTTGGGTCATCCCCTGTTCTTCCGTGTTCCAAAAAAAAGTACACGAGCGGTCAACAATTCTGTGGCAGCGCAACGCGAGAGATAAAAAAAATTAAATAGCCAAAATTGTTGCTGATGGCAGAAAAGAAAATAATTGTAATACAATGTATAAAGTGCAGTGACGTTTCCATCATTGCACCTGCCGTAGCAGATATTTAGGAAAAAAATGAATAGTTTACTTCGACTGCGTATGATGTCCTTTTCATGAAGGGTTTGCCTTTTAAGCATTGTGACTCTTACTAGCCCCAATGGGACGACTATGCAGTGATGGGCAGTAGCTTCGCTACAAGCTACAAGCTACTAGTTTAACTACATTCCCCAGTAGCTTGGTCGTAGCGTCACTACTTTATGTATCGAGTAACTTCCCTGTAGTTAAGCTATCTTTTGTCTCAAGTAGCGACGTAGCTTCCACAAAAGCTACATTTTGTTGCTTGAAGAAAAAAAATGACTCTCTTTCCCGAGATCTAGGCAGTCACACAGGGGTTCCAATGGCTCGTTCAAAAAATCGAGAATCCCCAGAAAGCCGACCTAAAACCTCGGGAAAGTGGGAGTGAACATTTGGTGACGCAATGTCAGATCGATAATTATCGAGGTTGATCTCTGGCGGAAGTATAGAAGAACGAGTTCCCGAGCTTGTGTTTTGTGTGACGACACATGCATCATCAACATGGCGCCCATGCATGCAACTGACATGTAAACAGTATCATAAATGCTAAAATATCATCTTGTAATCACTATCAACAACACCAGTCAATGTCATTCAATTGTAGATGCACATATGTCAGTAATGCTGGTCTCTGGCTGTTTAATTTAGCTTACTTCAGCTAAAATTATATGTCGTGGGTGTGGAGGCTCAAGGTGAGGTGAAAAAAAGAAAAGAGAACCAAAACAAAACACGCATCAATCCCGATTGTTCCGGGATCAGTGGCGTTCATGCGCCAAACTCCAGAACTCGATTGTCATGTGAGCAGTGTCGTCAGCTGTCTCGAGAGGTCCCGAGCTGGTGAAGGCAACACAAGATCCACCTGCATGAAATGAAGTCAGAGGTGGTAGGCCTACTTGTAACTTTGTTCCATGCTACTTTTTAACACGTCGCCTTAGCAGAAAACCGACTGTTTTTTCCTTGCTAGGCCTACGTTCTATATTATGTAAGTTAACCGCAAGTAGCGGCAGTTCTCAATTGCGATGCGATGCGCACATAGTAACGCGAGCTCATGTAAGGTAGGCCTATACGAAGGAAAAATGTTAGTGAATTGTGTGTGGGGGGGCACGCCAGGGAGTGCCCCACACTGTCCCTCAAAAACATATCCATGTCCCCCCTTGGACTTGGGGTTACCCTAGGCCTGTGTCCTATAATGATATTAAAAAAAAAATACTGAATGTATAATAAATATCAATTAAGTATAATGAGATCAATAAAGTTTTGTTTAATGAAGGTAGGCCTATCTGTTATTTTAAATCAAGCTGACAATATGTCGGGAAAATGTAGCTTCTGGTGTAGTGAACTACATTTCCACATTTTTGAAGCTTAGCTCACTACATTTCTGATGGTGGTAGCTTTAGTGTAGTGAAGCTTATTTTATGGTTGAGTAGCTGATAGCTTAGCTCACTACATTTTACAAGTAGCTTGCCCAACACTACGACTATGGCAGCTAACTAGGATAGCCTACCATGCGTTTCATCCTCTAAGTTTAGCGCGTTTGACTGGCTGCGTGTAGAGCTAGTTGTCTTTTTGACAACGGATAATTCACAGTCTCATCTGTACTCATAGCAGATTAACTTTGTTGTTGCCGATATATATATTCAAGAAATAAGTTAAAAATGGGTTGCATTTGGGTCACGGATAGGCTATCCCTGGCAGAGCCAATTTATGCCACGTCTTGTTCTGGGAAGCAGTGTTCTGATGGGTGGACTCATGGTCGATAAATGCCGTTTCGACGTTTGTTTCACTTTCAAGGCTGGTTACTGTGTGACGCTATTTCTGCTAACTGGAATAGTGTGCAGCAGCAACAGTTATGTGTGCGCTTGTTTTTGAGTGGCTCAACGTCTGTGCCCATCTTCTCGGACTATGCGTTTCGTTTGAGTTCAGTTAGCCTATTTGCGCACTGCGCACTCAGGACTGATGGGTGGGTGATTTGCCTTGATTCGAGTGGAAAGCTGCGCGACAAGCTTGGGAAAGTGTGTTACCTTTGTAAACGATAGGTCTGTGACTGTCGTGTCTGCTGCGTCCTGTCAGCTTGTAGAACACGTGCGCATAGGAAGAATCGGGGACGTTTTTTAAATCAATGGTAAGCGTGTGCTTGGCACCGCACATCGAGAAGCAAAAAAGTAGCCAGTAGTTTTCAAAACGGAACACAGAGGTAGACATACCGCACCCTGTTTGTAAACGTCAACAAGTTATTTGTAACAGGATGAATACTGAAAAAGGCCGAAGGGTGAAAAACATACAAATAATTAAAGCTAGTTTTCTCCCTCTGATTGCTATGATCAGGGCTTTTTAAATGTCAGAAATACAACTGCAAGCAATGCGCACCAGTGCTTTCACCAGAACAGTGTTTGCCCATTCTAATGTGAAAGACAAAATATAGCCTACTACTACAACAAAAAAACCCATAATGGGATCACTCACTGTATCAACACATTGCAATTCCAAGTCAATAATTCTGTGAGATCAGCTACCATTTTGAAGCAGCATTCATTGTGAATCCATTCTGCATGATGTTGTGAACAATTCATAAACAATGGGTAGAAATAAGAGGAAATAACCAAAACCTGCCCCAAATTATAGTATCCATTATCCCTCCATTCTCGGCCAGTTCTAGTCAATCTGGTGAGCGGCCTAGGCCTGCCCGCCCTCTTTCCTTTTTTTGTATTTAGAAATTGGCATCTGTAAACATAGCATTGTAGGCTTACATCTGATTGAGCACATCTGATCTAGTACCTACAGGTACACTCATACTGAGTCTATATAGGTCTACTGAGTGTATAATGAATATTCATTGTTCATGTGAAGTGTAAAGATTTATGTTGGTTGAAGTTCTGATTTTGTGGCACTTTTTGGTATTACTGGCGCCCTCAAGACATAGGCCTATTCTGCTCTAGGCGACTGCCCCGTCTGCTCTGGCACCATTCCTTGCATGTATGTTTCGTCATGAGGGCAGAGCCTGGCTACATTGGTTTTCGTAGGGTTACGGAGTGATACTCGATCGGGTGCCTAACCGGTAAAAAAGTTCAGTCAGATTACTTTTTTTTGCTTTAATCCCTGCTACTCCCTTCAAGGTAAATATATTTACTTTATTAAGACGTATAATGTCGTGATTTTGACTTAATCAACCCAGCAGACTATATTTGTATATCGGATAGAGCTAATAAGAAGCAAGACAGCTAGCTAGCAGGAGTGAATGAAATGCTTCGACTTTGCCAAGGCAGACATGGATACAACGTTGCTTTTCGGTGATATTGACGTTTTTATTCACATGTGTGAAATATCGAAATGCTGTGCAAGGAGTGTGGCCATGTTTATGAAGGTGTATATAGTGATAATTATATTTTAGAAGTATTTTCACCTCAGAATTCACCTTCGACTTTGCCAAGACAGACATGGATACAACGTTGCTTTTCGGTGATATTGACGTTTTTATTCACATGTGTGAAATATCGAAATGTTGTGCAAGGAGTGTGGCCATGTTTATGAAGGTGTATATAGTGATAAGTATATTTTAGAAGTATTTTCACCTCAGAATTCACCTGAGAGCCCTATCAATGAGGTGACTGACTGACTGACGTGTGAGGTTGAAACTATTACTCAGTCGTATTAGTATAATGCCCCCCTTCTTCTAAGTGTTGGGAACAAGTGTTGTTTAATTGGCTTTGGCTAAATACTTTATTATTGAAATCAGATGACTTTTTTGTGCCAATACCATGATAAACTAGTCAATCAATGAAAACAATCAATCACTGTATGAACTTAAAGAGTATACAAGGTGAGCTGCTAGTTATCAATGTTGAATTGAAGTAGTATCGTAGTAAGACTGTATGTAGTGAAATATTCCTTTGTTTGACTTGTTGAATAATGAAGAGAACTGTGAAGCGTTCAGTCTTGTGCTATGTGTTTTGGATCAAAACAGTTGGCAAACACCCACGCCAGATTTTATGGTTAACATCCACTTATTCCCTCTTTTTAGGTGACACCATGTTCTACGTCGGAGCTGATGGTTTGTCATTGAGGAGGGTCGTATTTTCCCAGGAGGAGAGGGACGCCATCCTCAACGAGGTTCATGGAGGCCACTTCGGCAGGGACCGCATGGTGGACAAGATTACAAAGCGGTTCTACTGGCGCAGTATCACTGCTGATGTGGGGAAGACGGTAGGTGATTTAAAACAATAAAGCCATGTGTCCAGGGCCCTGAATTAACTTTTTTCATCACCAGCCCTAAATGTGGTGTCATTTGTCTTTGTACCATGTTGGGTTCAAAAGTTATGTGATTATACAATTTGCAGCAATGTTAACATCTTTTATTGTTAACTAGACATATTAAGGAGTCTAAAAAATGGATGTCAACAACAATTACGTGGGGTGCACGTGGACCCCCTGTAATGGCTACTAGATTAATAGTGTGCTTGTGATTTATGCTTTATAGTGCAATGTAATGTAATATACAACTACTTACAATATCACACTCATTTGCTATTTTATCATTAAGATTTATGGCTGCAAACACTGCGAAAGATTTGAGAAGGTGAAGACGGAGCCACCCGAGCTGAAGCCGATAAAGCCGGTTGCACCCTGGCATATGATCGGTAAGACAGTACTTTGCATGGGCAAGCACACGTTCTTTGGTAACAGTATTAAAATGACAAGATCACAATAATATGGCTTTCTGTGCGTAATCTTTTTGAAGGTGTTGACCTCATCGGACCCCTGCAGAAGTCAAGCAAAGGTGGGAACCGTTACCTCCTGACAGCGACCGACTTCTTCACAAAATGGGTGGAGGCAAGACCCATTAACCCTTTAACGCATAACATGGGTCTAAATAGACCCGGCTGAGTTTAAAATTTCTATATCTTTGTAAGAATACAATTTTCTTACTCAGCACTCCATGAATTCCTCAATTGACTTGTTTTTGTCCCTTAGATGACTTAATTTATTTTTATGCATCATAACTTTTTGCGTGAAAACACTTTTTTGGTTACTACCCCTTTAACGCATAACATGGGTCTAAATAGACCCGCATTCATTTCCTATGTAATTTCATCACAAGCTTAATGTCTCTTAGTCATATTGAAAAAGGATTTTGATTATTTTACTAAAAGTCCAACTTTTTACCATTTATGGAGTATTAACTCCCAACATCAATACTTATTTTAAATTCTTGATGGTTATTCTTTGATATAGAAGTCACTTTATATAACTATATGATATTTAGACACATGGGTCTAAATAGACCCGCATTCATTTCCTATGTAATTTCATCACAAGCTTAATGTCTCATAGCCATATTGAGAAAGGATTTTGATTCTTTTACTAAAAATTCAACTTTTTGTCATTTATGGAGTATTAACTCCCAACATTAATATTTAATTCAAATACTTTATGGTTATTCTTCGAAATAGACATCTTTTTATACAATTATATGGTATTTACAGACATGGGTCAAAAATGATCCGCATTGATTTTTTATATACAGAATTATTAGGCAAACATGTTTTTTGACCATATTGTCTTTTTTATGCTTATTTTCCAACAGGAATCTATATGAATTATCGGATTTAAGCATTCCAGGCCATGCATATTTGTATAAAAATATGAGGCTGTGGTCGAAGGTGCCCAACACATTATATCAGGTGTGCATAATTATTAGGCAATTTTGTTGTTTTCTTGGAAAATGGGCCACAAAATAGATCTAACAAACTCTGAAAAGTCGATTAACAATTTTTAAGTCTTCTAGAGGGATGTGGCTGTCGTGAAATTGGTAAGACGTAGGTCACTTTACCACAGAATTATGAAATGCATCATTACAAAGTCATCAGTCTCGTAAGAAATGTCATTGCCAAAAATTGAGAAGAATTTAAGGTGGAGCTACAAAAAAGTATTACCCTGCAGTCCTATAATATTACACAACAGAAACCTACACCAAGTGTCCAGAAGAACAGGGCATTGAGCACTCAGAGATATGTCCAAGGTAAGAAGGGATGACACTAGACAAGTTAATTAAGTCAAGACTGGGTCAAATATACCTGGGGACAGAGTTTTCAAAGTTAGGCCTATTATGGACTTGGGAAAGTGACTCTTGACAGACAGGGTGGATGAGCCCATGGCTGGATCATTGAGAGGAAGACATTTGCATCTTTTGAAGACCATGGTATTTATGCTGTACTTTGCTGGCATTTGAGTGGAACTCAGGAACACATATGTAAGTGTGCACATTGCTGATCTAGCCATAGACTCATCTACCTGGTCCATTAACAGTCACCTTCACTAGTTCATAAAACCATTGAAAAAAACTGTCTAAAGACATTTCTTGACCCAGTCTTGACTTAAGTTTCTTGTTGAGTGGTCTTCAGGTTTCAGCCTGTTTTACCTTGGCCATGTCTCGAAGTGCTGAATACAATGTTCTTGTGGACACTCAATGTAGGTTTCAGTTCTGGAATATAACAGCACTGCAGGTAATACTTTTGTGGTAGTTTCATCTTCAATTCTTCTAAATCTGGCAGTGATTTTGTGAGCTCATGTCATGTGACACTGATGGCTTTGTAACAGTGCTTTAGACGGATGTGACCAATATTTCAAGACAGCCACACCCCTCTGGAAGACATCAAAATTGTTTATAGTATTTTTGGAGTTTGTTAGATGTCTTTTGTGGCACATTTTCCCATAGGAAAGCAAAGTTGCCTAATAATCATGCACGTTAATTATGGCCTGATATAGGCTATTGGGCTCCTCCGATCACACCGTCTCTTATTACACAAATATGCATGACCTGGAATGCTTAAATCCAATTGGTCAGCAGTGGTCAAAAACTGTCCGCAGTTTATTTGTTCCTGACTGGAATCCTTTTAAATATATTTTAGTTCCTAACGTGAAACACTTCAGACTTAGGCTATGTCTGCAATAATGGGGGAAATTATTTGTGTGTTTATTTATATAAGATACAAAAAATAACACCCATTTTGTGCATTAAAAACAGCCTAAATCACAACTTTTAATCCATTAGCTATTAAAATACATTAATTGTGGAAGTTATTATAGTGAAAGATTTAGACTTCCATTAGAAATGAATGCGGGCCATTTTCGATCCACATCTAGAAATTAGTGATTTAATTCCAAATTCATGTTTATTTGTAAAATAAAAATATAAGAACATTTTTAAAAATACTTTTTTGAATTAAGGACCACCTATGTAATTACTTTTAGAAGAATTATGGGATAAATGTATTGGTTTTAGAAGTTGTGTGAGAGAATACATGATTAATGCTCAGAAATACATTGGAAATGAATGCGGGTCTATTTAGACCCATGTTATGCGTTAGTGTGAGTCCAATGGCTTATGCATTAAAGGGTTAAGAAGAAGCAGGCACTGCTTACCTCTGAGGTGTGTGTTAAATGACAGCAAGTAATAGAGTTTAACCCCTTAGCGCAGAGCGTATGTTATAACCTTTTTTGTGGCGGCTATGTCTTATTCTGTTACTAAGGCGTTCGATAATGTTGTCATGATGCCGGCGACCCCATCAGCACTGAGAAGCTACTCTTCACCTATGACTTGGTTGTACCACTAATATGTGTGTGTGTGTGTGTGTGTCTTGTTATGTTATAGGCAATGATGGACATCTTCCTGACTCATGGCTCTCCTGAGGTTATCTTGACTGACCGAGGCCGTGAGTTCTGGAACCACGTAAGTACCAAAAATCTGCATATTTTGCAAGTCTAGATGCATTCTCACATCATTTTCTGTAACTGACTCTTCTCAACTTTTGTGTGCATGTTTTCTTTATTTTTTGTCTTTTGTTAAAAAGGTCAACATGAGTCTCTTCGACAGGTGCGGGGTGAAACACCGCATGACTAGTGCCTATCATCCACAGACAAACGGTATACATAAAGTAGTAGTTCTATATGTAGTACTGGTATTTTGACAACACAATTGTTACTGTTATTAATAACTTCATCATTTTTATTTCTGCAGGATTGGACGAAAGGACTAACCAGACCTTGAAGCGAGCCATTGGGAAGACTCTGGAAGGTAGTCAGGAAAGGTGGGAGGACAACCTGAAAGAGGTATTGTTTGCCCATAATTCCTCTAAGCAGGCTTCCTCCAAGTTTTCACCGTTTCGTTTGATGTATGGCCGTGAGCCACGGCTGTTTTCTGAGGTATGTATAATGTTGTGATAGTTTCAGACACATTTTTCCTCCCAAGCTCTGAATTACATACATGTATTAACATGTCTTTGTGATAACACAGATTGCCAGTGATACTCCTGAGGCTGAGGTTGTCGCGTCTGTTGATGAGGACGATGTTTCAGCGTTTATGTCCAGTCGAGCTGAGAAAGATGCAGCTGTATTTGACCAGGTAATTACGTCCACCAAGAAGGTTATGCTTTTGTTGGCGTTGGTTTATTTGTCTGTCTGTCTGCTTGCCAGCAGGATAGCTCAAAAACCTACAAACGGTTCAACCAACAACAATAAGTGTTCTTAATGGAGAATCTTTTCACATGACTGTGCTCAGGTGCGTGACAACATCCAGAAGGCCCAGGAAAGGCAGAAATCTTCCTACCGGAAGAAGAGCAAAAAGGGAGTGAAGCGTTTCACGATCACTCCTGGCATGGTGGTCCTGAAGAGGAACGAGCGGAAACGTGGCAGACCTGGTATGACCATGCTTCCTGATTGGTCGTCCACTGAGTACAGGTACATAATTTTTCTATTGATCCTTGATCCTTTTTCACATGTTTCAGTCGTCCTGCTCACCAACTACCGAATTATTTCCCATTACATACAAATCATGAGCTCTCTCCCCTTCAAATCTAGACCATTTCTTTTCCAATGTTTTTATGTATTTTCATGTGCTTACAGGAATTGCATTGCTGACGTTGTCCTCTATTTCCTTTTTATGTTTCCATGAACAAGGGTCATCAGTGTGGACAACAACCTCGTCCAGCTGGAGACCATGGACGGTCAACCACTGTCGACGAAGACACCCTACGCTTCAGTGAAGCCTCTGCGTATGTACTTGAGTTAATTATGTAGTGTGTGTGTGTGTGTGTGTGTGTGTGTGTGTGTGTGTGTGTGTGTGTGTGTGTGTTTCACTCTCTTCAATGAAGTAATATTACAAATGACTTCAATACAATATCTTATCTCAGGGGGGCAGACTGACATGTCCACAGACAGAGCTGTTGGAATGACATCTGCTGACAGCTCAGATGTTGTGGACAACACACTTCAGGTATGTTAAATAGCTTTGTGTAGAACAATGAATTTGTGAATTGGTGCCGTGATTCATCATTGGCAATGCTGGTCTACGTGTCAATTTTTAAAGACAGTTTTGTTTTGTTCTGTTTATGCTTGCAACAGGTGACAGGCATCGCAACCACTTCTCTGTCTGCTCAGGCAGAGACTGGGGAATCCAGTGATTCACCCATCTCTAAGGTCGAGCAAGACACACAAGAGGTATAACAAGATTTACACTTAAATTTACAACTTCAACATATAGTCACGCCCTCAACAAACTGCCTTAACAGATATTTCATGTCTTTCAGGATGCTGAAGTTGTCATCGTAGGTGTTCAGTCAGGGAGGCCATTGCCAGCTTTGAGGAGGGATGAAAGGATGAGCGACTTTGGAGCCCTTCTCTCTAGTCCCCACACCTGGCTGAACGATGAGACCATGGACCACGCTCAGGCTCTCTTGAAGGCACAGTTCCCGTCAACGGAGGGTTTGTATGCCACCACCTCTGTGGCTCTACTCTCAACTGTGCCGGGACCAACCCAGGGGTTTGTACAGATTTTTAATTTGTCCGCAAACCACTGGGTTACGGTAAGTAACATTGGATGCAAGGTACGTGAAGTAAACGTTTTCGACTCAATGAATGCTTCACATACACCGGAATTCCTGATGCAAATCACTGCTTTGGTTTGTTTTCCAGGACGGACGGTGAGGATTCTTTGGCCAAGCATCCAGCAGCAGCATGGTGGCAGTGACTGTGGTCTGTTTGCTATTGCAAACAGTCTTACACTTTGCAGAGGTGAGGATCCTTGTCAGACCACCTACAATCAGGTACTGATGCGAGCCCATCTCTTCTCTTGCTTTCAGAGGGGACACCTGGCGCAGTTCCCAGAGTCTGCTGTGAGTCCACCATTTACAATGCCGCAGACCATGGAGGTGGAGGTCCACTGCCACTGCCGGAGACCAATTCGCGATGGTAAGGATGCCGTTGTTTGTAGGAGATGTGGACAACTATTCCACCAGTTTTGTGTAGGTACTGTTGACACGTCACAGTATGTATGTAAGAAGTGTACTGTCATTGTATTTTGTTAACCTTTTCTGATTCTACAGGGCCAATTTGTATGAATGTGATATTACTTTGTAAGTTGAATGTTGCTTTAATGTTTTCCTAGTGTTTTTGCAGGTGTTTTCCCATACTCTAAATCAGTTCTAATCAGTTCTGTTCAGACTTCAAATCAGTTCTATTTTTTATTCAAATCAGTTCTATTTTTGTATTAAAAAAAAACAAAACAAAAAAAAACCCTCTCGTTAGGCCTGTACCTTGACGTTGGTGGGGGGGCTTTTCACTAAATTGGGCCTGCCTGTAGTCTTTAATTTGTTGTATTACTAATATTTTTTGCTGAGTATTTTGTTTCAGGAGCAGTCAACAACAACAGTACCTGAGCCCTCCTGTCACCCCAATCCAGCACCGGAAAAAGGCAAGGAATTAACCAGCCAAAAAAAAGCTAAGTGTTAAAACATTCTTTTTAAAATTTCAAATAACAAAGAATTAAGCAATAAGTCACTTGAGTCCGTGGGTTATGCTCAATTGATAACAGGCAAAGGGGGGGAGTGGGGCACGACGCGAAGCGGAGTGGCGTAAACGTCCCCTTGCCTGTTATCAATTGAGCATAACCCACGGACTCAAGTGGCTTATTGCTTATCTAACACTGTTACACTTAATTGCTGACCAAATTTCTTTAAAAACGTTTCAATAACAATTAATTTGATCCGTTGCGGTTGAGGAAGTGATTGTGTGCTCTTCTTGCAGACTCCCTACCCCAACTGTAACATATTCTCATTACCGACGTCAATGCGCTTGGTCTAACTTGGACGCGCATAAAATCTTCAGGTGGAAGGTGTATGTTTACGCTCGATTGACCACAGCTTTAATAAGGTTGCATATAACTTTGCTTTCCTTCCTCCTCAGTCAACTGCAGCCAGCCTGCCAACCAACCCAGCCCTCACACTTGACTGATGGATGGGGACTGTGTTCGCCACTATGATGCTGCCCTACAGCTCAACCGAGACTGAAGAAGACCTCCGAGAACTACCACACACACACACACACACACACACACACACAAGGCTTTGTACACGTGACAAATAAAATACTTGTATATTAAATTACCTTGAAGATGTGTTTTACTACTACAAAGTAATGCCAGTAAATGGACAAGCAACTTTGATGATTTAATGAAGAATAATAGATTTCAGATCGTTTTTTGGGTGTTTTAAGTCTATCTGTTGTTACTGATTTACATTGCATAGTGCATGGTTTCTGCATTAATTCTAAACAAAAGGTCAGTGTTGGTTAAGTTACTCAAAACTGTAATGCATTACTGATTACATGTTACTGTCTTTTCAAAATAATCCCTTACACTACAATATTACTATATTTAAAATGTAAGGCATTCCACTACTTTTGCATTACTTTAGTTACTTTTGCCTAAATATGGATCTGGCAATTTATTACAGTGAAAATCAAGCTTTTGAGTCATGACTTTTTCACCTCCAACACAGGGGGTGTTTTTGGCAGCATGCAGACTAAAAACTACTAGGTTCAGGAATAGCTTCTTTCTGCACCACACTGAATATCACTAAAATCCAGGTCATTGCAATGCATTTGTAACTTGAGTAGCATTGTAACTAAGTAAATGTTTTTTTTGCCCTGTAGTGCCTTACATTACTGCATTACAGCAAAAAGGATTGCATTACAGTAGCCTAATTAATTGCTTTTGTAATGCATTAGGTTACTCCTCAAAACTGCAAAAGGTGAATAAATGCTTGTGTATTTCAGATCTATTGTATTAAGTAGAAAAAGGCCAATGACTGTTTCCAAATCAATAGGCTATAGGCCTACTGGTTTGTAAGACATCTTTTCAGTCATTGTTTTGACCGTGTATACACGTCAGTGGACAGACCACTAGGTGGTAGTGTCTCATTTCTAGTCGTAAGTAAACTAAGCCCACTGGTTTTCTTGGTTCAGTAATATTGATTTGCAGTTCTTCCTGCAGATCGGCCAAGTAAAGTTTAACAATGAATGAACCACATTGCATCACAGGGCAGTTGTTGACTACATGATAATTTAATTCGTTTGACTGTTTTCCTGCTTCTTAAGTTAGTGCAGTTTCTCAAGCCAAGTTAATTTTCCAAATTCATCTGCGGACATTTTGCCAGTGGTAAGTCAATGAATTATCATTTTTGGAGGTCTTCATTCAAGTAAACGGACGATTGTTTACTGCATTCCAGTAGATTGTTGCATATTCTGCTATGCAACATTGTCAAAATAACATAGCCAAATGGGCATTTCCTTAGCGTTTAAGATCCACTGTCAACGTGACTGCTAATGGTTGTCCTAAAATTGGATGATGGGCTTAAGGATAGTCCAGTCTCAAGTTAAACTACAATGAATACACGCTGCAAATACTCAAAACTGCTGTTTAAAATGTGTAAATGCGACATTGCGTTGCTCTGGGTGACGTAACAGTAACACAGCACGCGTATCTCGAGCCTTAGCGACCAGTTGACGAGCTATAGTGACCAGCTTAGCAACGCTGTTGGAATGATGTTGAACAGCTGATTCGAACGCGATTGTTACGTCGCCCGGAACTTTTTCCCTGCCCGGAACAAATTCCCTGTGACAGTACCACTCGGTGTGTTCTTCCTTTTCCAGTTCACTTTATCCCGGCGAAAAAAGAAAGAGAGGACTGCAGGATGGATCATTGCCGTGAAATCCTCAGTAGTTGTGACACAAACGCGGTCCTCTTCGGTAGTGTCGCTGCCATGGTCGCCGCTCATCGATGGTAGTACTTTGTCCCATTCAGCACAGCACAGGCACTCCATTTCAGTAGCCATTGGAAGACAGGTTTTACATTTACACCACCAGTTTGAATCTGCTCTCCTTCGCTCGTCGGGATCACCAGGAGCAATCGGAATATCTGGTGCTCTCTGATCCAAAGCTCGCATCTCCTCTTCAGTGAAGACTGGCTCGTAAAGGTAGGGTCTGGGATTCCGGTAGTCCAAATCATCATCTTCGTCTGTGTAATCCTCTATGTAATCTTCGAACTCCATCAGAACTGTTGAGTGGATGATCAGTACGGCTAGTAACGTGTGTGTGCAGAAGGAATTTGTGTGTTGATAACGCTTGTCCACGACTTGTTTAGGGAAGTAGGGGGGCGGGGTTCCTCTTGCGTTCTGCAGAGTGAGCGTCGGCTGTATATTTCCGCACCGAAAAATAGTTCCCACACCGAAATGACCACAACAAGCCCTCCGCGTTGATATGCTCAGTCCTTTGCACTCTGCGTGAGAGAGCACTGCTCAGACAGTAATTGCTGGGGAAATCAAGTGATTTATTCACTTTGGCCAAAATCTTTGGTGTGGCGCCGCTGGGTTGCATGAATCTACGCGCACCTTAGTAGTGGTCAGTGGTGACAGATTCGGACAATGGCTGGATCATCAGGAAAACTCTTCCACACACTTATTTAACCCTCGGGAATGCGGGCAGACACTTAATTTGGCCTAGGGGTGGCGTATCCCTTTAAAGTTACGGGCTTTAATGACATAAAAGCTTCAGTGATGCCACGGATGCCGTGAGAACTGTTAGACATACAGACAGAAAAACAAATAAAAATACATATTATTTCCACGTAAAGACATCAAAGAAAACAACGCGACCATACAGGCATGACTCAACAGAAATTCACCACGTTACATCTCTTCAGTCAAACGAACATTACAGTTACAAAAAACCCCCACAAAATATACCTCATTGGCCGCTTTCCCTTGAGAGACAATTAGGTTATCTTCTTCAGTCCTTTATGCATTAAGCACTTTATTCAGTCTTCTTTTTATCATCGCTGGTGTTAGGCAGAGGAAACCGCGAGGTGTCTGCCTGCTAGTAGCTTGGTCCAGAATCTTCTAATCAACAGGTAGCATCTCTCAAAAGTAACACCCCGTCAACCCGCGGCTGCAAACTTTGGTTCCCCCCTTAATTAAGATATGTTCCCCCATACCAGAACAAACAATATACATGAAATACATAAAATTATGCTTTTAATATTAAACTTTTATTACTTAGAAATTGATATATTTATGAACTCCATATTTTAACCTAATATTTATTTATCTATTATGTATTTATTCATTCTGACTTCGATGGCAGCTACATCTGGGCTTCCATAACTCCCATGCAATGCCCTACCATTGACTTCAATGTTAATCGCAGCATTCCAGTTACTAAGACAAAGAGCTTATCACCAAGTATTGAACATTGAAATGTAATTTAGAAGGTACCAAATTCCAACTGTTTTGAGGTAAATGGGAAAAAAAGAAAGAAATTTGGATTACAACACTACAAAACTATTTTGCGTAATAATGTGGAACAGAGCATTTAAAGTTTTTTATTATTTAAAAAAATACCGTTATCATTGGAAGGTTCATTCAAAAACTTTTAAATTGTACTCTAATGGCTGATGACTTGAAAATTATGACGACTGTCATTTGTATTGATTATTTGGGGAAACAGCGAAAAATGTCATTGGCATAATAATGTGGAATGCGGTGTATGTCATTAAACAGGACATTATTGGCTTTGGCATGCTTCGTTCGTGCATATCAATGGAGCTCCGTCTATGGTTTCATCAATACACACCAGATTGCAAACTGACTGACTGAGTGACTGTGTGTGGATTCCGGTGGAAGGAGAGTTTATCCAGAGGCTAATGAAGAGTTTGGCTAAGTCATGTAACAAGTCGGGCACTCGTGATACGCACTAATTAATCAAATTCGACGAAGCCGCAATGTGTTCTCAGTCGATGTTTATGCGTTATGATGACTAGATCCCTTGCCTGTGAGGGAGAGAGAGAGAGACAGAGAGAGAAAGAGACAGAGAGAGAAAGAGAGAGAGAAAGAGACAGAGTGACAGAGAGACAGACAATGTGTGTGTATGTGTGTGTGTGCGTGCGTGCGTGCGTGCGTGTTCTGTTTGGATGTCTCTGTTTGGCAAATGGAAAAGTTTTGCACCGTTTGCTCCCCTGGTTGCCTGGTAACACTCATCAATTATTTGTCACTTTTTAACCTTTTTTGGCTCGGGGAGTTTCTTCCCCAAAATCCATTTCCTATCTGGTGCTCCGGTCTAGCAGTGGAGGCATCAGCTGAAAAATTAATGGTGGTGGGAAAAAAGATGCAGCACTGTATGTCTGTCAGTGGCGTGGAACAGGGGGGGAAACCCCTGACTCATTCTTAGGGCCCAGCCCACCTGGGGGGCCCACCAGGGGGCCCCCTAAGGAAAATGTTCTTCTTCTTTCGTTTTTTTAAACATTATTATTTTTTTTTTTTTTTTATTAATGTCAATACATGTTGGTAATCTATGTAATTCCAATGTTCTCTGGAAATACATCTATTAAATTGGACATCATAGCCTGAAAATAGGCTATAATCTATATCAGACACCCCCATTATTAGTACGCATTGGTTTAGCTCGCCCTCTCGCGGACTTTTGATTGTACAATATGCGGAATCAACACTCACTCGCTTCATGCATTAAACGCAGGAGCCGGTTAACAATGAAAGATGTCTAAAACACCAGGCTTTCACAAAAAGAATAGAAAGGCAAGAGAGATAGGGGAAACAAGATGAAGGAAAGCAACTGCTGTTGATTTCTTGCAAGAAAGGTGAGCCCAAATGTCAAAATTACAGCCTAGGCCTACACAGTAGGCTAACTGGTTATCCCATTCCCATTCCGTGTGGCCACTGTGATAGCCGAAGTCAAATACAAATCTTATTTTGTTGGCTATAATTGTGATATAGAACCCATATTTGTCTTTGATATTCATAACAACAAGTGTCCCAAAAGACCAACATGTTGGTTCAAATATCCAAATGATAGCAAAGCTTATTTGTGAAATGAATCCCCCTCAATCTCTGAAAACGTCACGAATGTGAACAAAGACCAACATGTTGGTTCAAATATCCAAATGATAGCAAAGCTTATTTGTGAAATGAATTTGTGAAATCCCCCTCAATCTCTGAAAACGTCACGAATGTGAACAACACGAATGTCGCAGCAGGTGCAAATGGTGTGAACTTGAGAGAAGGTAAGCCTATTTTAGCTAATATCCTAGTCTTCAGGAAAAGCAGTTTCTCAACCGGGTGCAATGCTGGCCGCCCTGGTCATCAAATTTACAGATTGATTCCGTCCTCGTAACGATATGAATATTATCGACGTCATGTTCATCAGTTGCCAATGTCAAGGTAGCGGCGCGAACAGCTGTCAGTCATGAACTGTCATTTTGCTTTTATTTCCCTGGTCATCTGACAACGCCCCGCCCGTTATAGCTGATGTGTGATAAATGAATGACGAGATTTTGACGGGCGCACCCGTCTGCGCTTTGAATGCTGCTGATGCCATTCGAATCTGCGCAAGGCGCAAGAGACGAGCCTGCTGCTGCCTAGCACGAGAAAAGACAGGCAGAGGAGGCTACCTACCTCCGTACTGAGCAGGTAGTCTCTCTGCATTGAGAGCTCGTGAAAATTACAGAAATAGTTAGCCTACTGGCCAATTTAAATCTGAAACTATATGCAGAGTAGCCTAATTATAATGATTTCAACGAAATGACGAGCTTCGGGGTGCCCTGACTTAGGTTGAGAAACGACATCAAATCCAAACAGCGATACTTTTGTTCTATTTACTCTGCTTTACAGCAGGTTTTAAGCGACATTTCAAAGTCAGCTTCTGCCAGTAAATCGCTGCTGATTCTCTGTTCCTTGCTCTCCCAAACCCCAACTAACCGGGCAAACGTGACGCGCGTGCAGGCCAGTGCAAGTGAACGAATGTGTGCGCGAGCGCATGTGTTTCTGTTCAGCGATGCACATTGAAGAAAGTTCAGTTCAACATATCAATGTCTGTGTCCGTAGTGCACGAAATATTAGGCTAAAAGCATTGTGAAGAGAGATTTACCAGTCCCTCTCCTCCCCCTCACATCATAGTGATGGAGTGATTAAAAGTCATCATATGATGGCCTACTTCTCATAAGGTAATGTGAAAGATTAGGACTAGTTTATAATTGTATTATGTCTGTTCTGTCATATTGAAGATGAGGATGATTCAAGTGAAGGAGGGGAAAGCATAGAGGGGTATCCTGAGGAAGGCATGAAGGATGACGATATCAGGAGGTAGGCGCGCGTGGGGGGTTGTGTGTGTGTTTCAGGGGGGCCCATGAAAGAGGTTGTTCCTAGGGCCCCAAATTTGGTGCTACGCCCCTGATGTCTGTAGGGTTAAAGTGGCCTGGGCAAAAGCCGACTGTTGACTCCGTCAAACAGTCTGGCGAAAACTAAAGGAATCCGTCTCTGTGAAGGGTGGGAGATGGTCTGATCATACTCTGCCATTCAAATTCATTGGATTTCTGAATTCAAATTCATATTGTGCTTTATTAGCATGACTGTTACAAATATAGTGTAGGAAAAAACATACAAATAACAGTAACAGACTTCGCGGATGAGTTCTGCATGGAGTGCCATTCCGCACCTTTAGACTGCGCTACACACATTTGCATACACCTGCATCCATTTTTTGGAGTGTTGTCAGAAGAAAACGCAGTCATCGGTGATCAGGGATGTCACCAGAATGGGCCCCCACCTCAACCATTTTAATCACCTTTGGACTCCTGTGAAATTCTGGATACCAAATAATCAAAAAAATAGATGTGAAAACAAAACAAAAAACACACGCACACACACACACATGCATGCGCACACGCACACGTACTTTGTACACACATGTGTACGCACGCGCGCGCGCGCACACACACACACACACACACACACTAAAATGTTTTGGAGTTAGGCTTCTGAGTTAGGAGTTTCCAAAGAGAGGTGAAATGTTTGGATGGAGTTTTGGGGTTTGGTTCTGGACAAGGAATGAAAAATAGATTTTTCTACATGTCAGTCAGACTGTCAGTACTGTAGCCCTCACTTAGGATGGCGTCATTTTGAGCAAGATGCAACAGAGTCAAAGACATGACGTGCCAGACAGCCACAGCCAAATTATGCCACACATTTTAGGCCACAGCCTTCAAACCTTGAGCCAATGAAATCACACCCTCCCGTCTCTTATGTCTGCAGCAATGTGGCAAATGATTGGAATGGTTATCAGTAGGGCTGCTGACAGCTTTGGCTGGGACTGTGACAAAGTCATCTGGAAGAACGACCTCCCTCACTGGGTAATAGCCCCCTTCTCCCTGGGCCCAGGGCAGCTAACCCCTCTGTCGGCCTACCTGGTTAGTTAGAACATGATAGTGCATAAGGAAGTTGTCATTTTGGATGGAAAGCGACAAGTAGAGGCTCAATGGGCTAAAGGCACATCACCATTACAACGGGGACACGGGTTTGAGTCTGGCCCAAGGTCCTTCCCCATCTCTCTCTCTTCCACTGTGTTCCTGTCATCTCTTAAACTGTCCTATCTGAAGGCATTAGTTCAGTTATGGCACACCTATAAACAGGGTTAACAGATGCCACAGATTATGTCCAGTCAAGTGAATGCTCAAAAATCCCTGAAGGCACCAAAACCTGTCTAATTTGAACCAAATTCTATTGATTTCTGTGAACATACATCTACAGAAACTTTATCATTTTCTCCATGGAGGTGGGGCATCCAGGAAACGTGAGGCCGCATAGGCCGAGGACGGGAGTCCTCATATTGGAAAGAACCGATGTCAAGCTGGAGAGTGTCTGCAGTTCCCCATACATTTAAGTGAGGCCATCATGCCACAATCACAGTGTGTTGTAAACCTCCACTTTGGGGGCTTAATGATACACATCAGTGTTAAGTGTCTCATTTACATACCTCTTTACATCGCCATTAATTACACTCTCTGTCACTTGATATTTGCATACGATACACACTCACACTAGACACATTATCCGTCTTCATTGCTTTCTATAGGGTACAGGCAAGGATACATGCAGGAGCACACGCATGCACGCACGGATGCATACACATAAACACACAACACAAACACAAACAAACACGCACGCGCGCACGCATGCACAAACANACACAGATAGAAACAGACACACACACACACACACACAGAGACAGACAGACAGACAGACAGACAGACACACACACACACACACACACACACACACACACACACACACACACACACACACACACACACACACACACACACACACACACACACACAGACCATATAATACCTATGAAGCCACATACTGTTTCCATATTGATCTCTTGGGAGACTTGTCCTCAGCAGCTGCTGAAGATCGTTAAATGTAAATCTCTCGCTGTTTGTGAGGCTAATATAAGCTCTCATCCGCACACATAAACACGCATACACACATGCATGTAGTGATGTACAAACACACATACATGAACACACAGACACAAACACAGACACAGACACACACACACACACACACATACACAAACACACACAGACACACACACGATAACACATACGGCATGCATCACCCACATACAATGCATACAAGTGAACCAATTAAAAAATACATGCGCAGAAGGAACATACGTATATCAGCATTCTTGTTACACGACATACTAACAGAAAACATGTTCTCTGTGATCAGCTTTTCATGTCTGTTTTATGATGACGCAGGGAGCGACTCACTGGACAGACTCACCACCGAAAATTACAAGAACGGACAAAAATGTATTGTAAGTTGGATTACAGTAAAAGATGGATAATAGTCTTTATAATGGCCTTTGTGCAGATACTGCTGTGTGATAAGATTTGGGTCCTTTCTAATTGTGAATGAAGTAGGCCTATAGTTGTGTTATAGATAGTAGCACAAGCTCGCCCTCTTCTGGTGGACAAATGCAACTCACAATATTATCTACAGTATTTAACGGCATTAGGCTTTATACTGCCTATATCCTATGGTCATATCTGGCTAAACCTATTGTATACTGTAATAGGACTGAGAAAAGCAATATTTATATTATATTTATATGTAATACACACACACACACACACACACACACACACACACACACACACACACACACACACACGCAAAAGTGCCTTTTTTGAACAATTATGGAAATATTTGGAATATGAAAACATTTGGACATATCTTCAAGTTCTATTAGTCACGGCCCTAGTCACTGCAGGGTTCCACTAGGGCACTAGGGTGCTGTTTCCACGTAGCAGGATATTTTTTTAGCAGGGTATTTTTTTCTCCTGCTACGTGGAAACGCAACATGTGGATAAAAAAAATCCTCCATTGTAACAAATGCGTTTCAGACCCCTAAACAGGATATTTTTTCTCCTGCTATTTTTTTCTCCTGCACCTGGATTTTTAAATATCTGCTACGTGGAAACGGAAGGCCAAAACCAATGCAAAACCAATACAAGCAGGAGAAAAAAAGATCCACATATAAAAATATCCAGCTACGTGGAAACGGCAGGTGTCACCGTGGACCTCTGCTGATTTCTCTTCCTTCTCAGGTGCTGCTGCTGATTGTAGCTGATGCTGATGGCTGATTTGGAACAGGTGGACGCCAGCCTTTAAAAGGCACCTGGGCCGCTCTTTCACTCTCTCTGCCTCTCTACTTGTCTGTCTGTTGATCTGCCTGTGAGAGCTAGCAAGGGCCTGCGCTTTTAGCAGGCTGTAGGTTGGCTGAGGCGATTCTGCTCTCTCTGTTAAGAATTGTGAGCCCTGAGTCCCCTGAACCCTCAACAGTCAGGTCTCTCCTCACTTCTTAGCAGGTTGCCCATCCCCCGTTGCTGGTGGGCTACCTGTGTCCCCCCTCCTTCTACTGCTCTCCTCTGCCTGACCTGTGCACTCTGTGATTTTCCGTTCGTGGCCCTATAGTGGGTTGCTAGGGACCCTCGGCAACAGGCGCTCCCCCTGTCTCGGCACCCTGCTGTGCTGCTGGGAGCATATAGGGCCAGGACACAGGTCACTTCTCAGACCACTCATCGGACGGGGACATGCACAGTTAACTTGGGATCCAACTCTCTTTTTTCTTCATCTTGGACGTTTCAGGATCCCAGCGTCCACTCATGTACTCTTGCCGTGTGTCTCTGAGAGTGAGTTTCTGCTGTGTTGTTACAGTGGAATCCGCTTATAGTGGTCACGTTTGTCCGAGCCAATTTGAACACTGTAAGCGATTGATTACTAAAACCGAATTTGTATTATTTCACCCCTTTTTTTGTCTCTACCTGTCTGGCAAAAATGAGCGCTGAGAAAGACGAGGCTTACATGCATTTCAAAGCATAGACCACGCACGGGTCGTCATTGTAAAGTTATGACTTGTAGAATAAAGGGATAAACCGTGTTCTCAGTCGGAGTCTTTATTTACGTGGCTTCATGGTTTGCCTGTTACACTTGTTCTGGTGTCTTGCGTACAGTTCATGTATTACAGTGCCGTAACCACCACACTGCCACCCAGTGGTCATATGATATCATTACATCCTCCTTTCTCTGAGGTTATTCAACAAGTTAATAAAATGGGCCAACAGCCGTTACACAACTAGACATGGATGCTTAACCCACATCATTCCGAAGTATCATGAAAAATTGACAACTAACATACATCAACTTAACATTTCATAACATCCCCCTTTCTCCAACATTAATCAATAGAGTGAAATAGAAGTGAACTCGGTGGTCTCATCCGGACTGGACCTGTAAGTGAAACAGTAATCATACAGTAGGCATATTCAGAAATAGAAGTGAACTCAGTGGTCTCATCTGGACTGGACCTGTAAGTGAAACAGTCATCTCATACAGTAGGTTATATTCAGAAATGCTTTTACTTTTTAATTTTTTTCCCCTTCATTTTCTTCTTTCAGGTATGGACGGTAAGTAATGTTATTTAATAATAAACCGATCTGTAACTAACAGCAAAGGTAAGTTATGTATATGCAATAAAAAGGATATAATCTTGATTCAAGTCCTTTCACAAGTCCATCAGCACTCTTGATCTCTTAGATCTGCTGGACCTGCGGCAGACAGGTGCATCTGTCTCTGGTGTAGGTGTCTGCTGCTCTCCAAACTGGTGTGTGTTGGGAAAGTTCTCAAATGTCTCTTTTGTTCTGAGCAGGCACCTGCGATTCCTCCGGAGTACCTGCCCGTCCTCCGTTTTCACTGCATACGACCTTGGGCCCACCTCTTTGAGCACCACTGCTTTTCTGCTCCATGAGTGGGGCTCCTCGATTCTGACCACGTCGTGTTCTGAGAGGGGTTCGAGACGTCTGGCTGTCTTGTCGTGATGCTTTTTCTGTGCCCATTTCAACTGCATGTGCTTTTGTTTGGGCACAGTGTTTTTCTTTCTTGGCATTTGTGGCAGCGTGTTGCGCAGTTTGCGGTTCATGAGAAGTTCTGCGGGGGATGCTCCACATGCCAGAGGAGAAGACCGATAGGTCAACAGTGCCAGGTACGGGTCTGATTTAGTCTCTGCAGCCTTCTTTAGAAGTCTCTTAACGATCTCAACGCCTTTCTCTGCCTTTCCATTCGCCTTTGGATAGAGGGGGCTTGAGGTTGTGTGATGAAACCCATACTCCTCTGCAAATCTCTGAAACTCTTGGCTGCTATACTGTGGGCCGTTGTCACTGTGGACGACCAGTGGAATGCCATGTCTGCTAAATATGCTTTTCATGCGTGTGATAACAGCACTGGCAGATGTGCTGCTTAGCTGCACTGCTTCGGGATAGTTGGAGTGATAGTCTATCACTAAAAGAAAGTCTTTTCCATTTACGTGAAAGAGATCTGTTCCAACTTTTTGCCATGGCTCTGTTGGCATTTCGGGGATCAACATGGGCTCTTTGGCTTGCTTGTATCTGTGTTTTAGGCATGCCTCACACTTACTGGCCATTGTCTCGATGTCTCTGTTTATCCCTGGCCAATAGACAGCATCCCTGGCTCTTGCTCTGCATTTTTCTATGCCCAGATGCCCCTCATGGATTCTGTTCAGCATGTCTTCCCTCATAGATGCAGGGATGACGATCCTGTTCTGTCTTAGCAGTAGGCCATTTGACATGCTCAGCTCTGCCCTGATAGAACAGAATTGTGGAAGTGTCCCTTTTTTCCAACCCTTTTTGAGTTTTTCTGCCACTGCCTGCAGTGTTTCATCCTGCTCTGTTTCTTTTGCAATCTTCTTGAGCACCCTGTCCGACACTGGGAGGGAGGAGACAACTAAGTTAATGTGCCTTTCAACCTCTTGGGATGATTTTGTTTCTGTCTTTTTATCTGGCGTGACTGCTTGTGGCGGTACAGGTGCTCGGGACAGTGCGTCAGCTAAGACTATGTACTTTCCTGGTGTGTAGACTAAATCCATGTCATATCTTTGTAGCCTCATCATCATACGTTGGATCCTGGGAGACATGTCATTCAGATTCTTTTTGTAGATGGAGATTAGTGGTTGGTGATCTGTTTCACATGTGAATGTAGGCAGCCCATATATGTATCCATGAAATTTGTCACACCCAAACACTAATCCCAGTGTCTCTTTCTCAATTTGGGCATACCTCATTTCGGTTTCGGTCATTGATCTTGATGCATACGCGACTGGTCGCCAGTGGCCAGCGTCGTCCGCCTGGAGCAGCACGGCTCCCAATCCGTCTTTGGAGGCATCTGTGGAGAGTTTGATTTTGCGAGAGGGATCAAAGAAGGTAAGTACTGGTTCTTTAGTAAGTGTCTGTTTAAGCGCCTCCCACTCTTTGTCATGTCTGTCTGTCCACTCGAACCCTCTGTCTTTTTGCAGCAGCTCACGGATGGCTACTGTTTTTGCAGACAGATTTGGAATGAACTTGCCTAGGAAATTCACCATTCCCATTGCTCGTAGAACTCCCTTCTTGTCTGTGGGGGCTGGCATGGCGAGAATAGCCCGGACTTTGCTGTGATCTGGCTCTACGCCTTCCCCGGATAGCTTGTCACCCAGGAATGTTATCTCTATGACCCCAAACTGGCATTTGTTTCATTTAATTTTAGCCCGCTAGACTGAATTATTTTCAGGAGAGTCAGCAGCCTTTCATTATGCTGCTGTAGTGTTGCGCCCCATACAATTATATCATGAAGATGAAGACGATGAAGACCCGGGTGCCCTCTAGTCCCTCAATGATCGTTTCCATCGCTCTATGGGAGATTTCGGGGGCTGACTTAATTCCAAATGGCAGTCTAAGAAAGCAGTATCTGCCAAATGGTGTGTTGAATGTGCAGTACTTGCTACTCTCAGGGTCTAGTTTCAGTTGCCAGAAGCCATGTGATGCATCTAGTTTGCTGAAGAATTTTGCCCCTGCCATCTCACTCATGATCTCTTCTCTTGTTGGTATCTGGTAATGTTCTCTTTTAATGTTCTCATTGAGATCTTTGGGGTCTAAGCACACTCTTAACTCACCATTGGGTTTCTTTACACATGTAATGGAGTTCACCCAGTCCGTCGGCTCCTCGATGGGCTGAATGACTCCCAGACCCACCATTCTGTCCAGTTCCTTTTTCAGGCTGTCACGGAGTGGCGCTGGTACTCTCCGTGGTGCGTGTATGACTGGCTTGGCATCACTTTTCAGCTGGATCTTGTATGTGAAGGGCAGTGTTCCTTGCCCTTTAAACATCCCTGGAAACTGGCGCGCTATGTCTTTTGCTGTGTTCATGTTTGGCTCAATTTCACTGTTGAGCTGGAAGACTCTCTTCACTAGCCCCAGGTCCTCACATGCTCTGTCCCCCAGCAATGATTCGTGATCCTCTGGAACCACAACAAACATGAGGTGTTGTGCTTTGCCTTTCCCCTGTATTGTCAGCCGACACACCCCCTTGGTTTCAATTGGCTGGCCATTGTATGTTTTCAGTGGGACCGTGCGGGTCTGAATTTTTGGCTTCTCTGTCAGTGCTTTAAGGTCTTTTACACTTATTAGGTTGGCCTTTGCCCCTGTGTCCAGTCTGAACACTACTACGGCTCCATTGACTAACAGAGGTGCCACCCATTTATCTGGCTGCACCGCATTTACTGCCAACCCTTTCTGTTCTCCACTGCCAGACTGTGTTTCCTTTGCCCCATCACGGACCATGTACACAAATTCTTCATCACTGGGCTCACTGTCTTCATTCACTACATGGACATTACGGCCCTTCTCCTTTGACATACACATTCTAGCATAGTGGTTCAGCCCGTGACATTTGGAGCATGTTTTCCCAAAAGCTGGGCACTGTCTGGGCTTGTGCTGGCCTCCACATCGTGTGCAGGTAAATTCTCTGTCTCTAGTCCTATCTTCTCTGTCGCCGCTCCTCGGTATTTTTCCTTTGCCCCTAACGTCCCTGAAACGATCATTCCCGCGCCACTGTCCTTTGGAAACAACATCCACGTCCCCATGCATTTGCGTGGGCTGCTGGGCTATTGCTAGTTCTTTATCTTCGCCATCAAATTTTTCAGCATGTTGCTTAGTTAACTCCCTTGCCTGGCATATTTGCACAGCATTCTCCAGTTTTAGGTCGGCCTCACTCAGCAACTTTTCCCTGACTTTCTTGTCACGTACCCCAAACACAATCTGATCACGTATCAATGAATCCTTCAATGCACCGAAGTTGCATGTTCTAGCTTTTAGCTTGAGGTCGGTGAGGAAAACATCGAACGTCTCCCCATCCCGTTAAATCCGAGATCTAAAGATGTACCTTTCGTAGGTCTCATTCTTTTTAGCCAGACAGTGATCATCAAACGTCTTCAGTACTACGTCTAACTTGTTCTTGTCTTCCCTCCCGGTAAAAGTAAACGTATTGTATACCTCTATTGCTTCTGTCCCTGCAAGAGTTAGCAACAGTGCTACTTTCCTCTTCTGAGCAGACTCCTCCACATCGATCGCTGCCAGGTACAGCTCAAACTGCTGTTTAAACGTCCTCCAGTTGGCATCAAGGTTCCCTGTAAGCTTCAGAGCCGCTGGTGGCTTTATTGCATCCATTCCTGGTACCATGTAAAGTTATGACTTGTAGAATAAAGGGATAAACCGTGTTCTCAGTCGGAGTCTTTATTTACGTGGCTTCATGGTTTGCCTGTTACACTTGTTCTGGTGTCTTGCGTACAGTTCATGTATTACAGTGCCGTAACCACCACACTGCCACGCAGTGGTCATATGATATCATTACAGTCATCTCTTATGATGTCAAATAAGTTTGTAAAGTTCCCATTCCACAAACGTTTTCTGGCGAGTTTCTGCACAGTGTGATTCAGGTTATGCATGCAAAACGCCGCAAGACTGCGCACTTAAAATTGCCACGCCGATAAATAACACACTGTTGCATAGCCTCCTGTACAGTAGTAGCCTACAACGTGTTTTTTTTTTTGGGACACCGTTTAAAAAAAGCCACGCAAAGAACTGGTTGGAATTGGGAAAGTCGCGCTGGGCTTGCTGGCATAGGAGAGATGAGAAGGGCGAGGGGGAGTGGGAGGGACTCGTGGGGAGACGCAGCCTGTACAGCTGTTGCAGTTTAAACACAAGGTAGCCTGAGGAATGCCAAGCTTCGCCAAAACATCTCGTTGGCTCGTTTTTGGTAAATTTTCATACGTTTCGAAGAGCCTATGTTTTTCATTCCCAGAATAAGAGAGACATGATTCACGTGCTTGCTGCCCGGTGTTAACTCGTTAGGCTACATTGGCTAGCGAGACAGAAGCATGTGTACACAGCCTCATCACCAGAGAGTTTCTATGTAAACAGGTTGCGTCCCCACTCAGTCGAGCCATGCCTGCAGTTCACTGGGGTGCTGTCGGGAGAGCGCAGCCCATTCACTGTATGGAGTTTGCACTCCTCGGTTGGCGCCCCTAGAGTAGGCTACAGTAGGCTACCACCCGGAAAAGTGGCGAGTTGAGTGTCGCGCAATACCCTTACAACCTATCTGGCATATACAGAAGCAGACGTCGGGAAAGGAATCGCGGGAGTAAAAAATGAAATGGCTACACTGAGTTTTTCAATACTTTTTGCACATGTTTACATTCATAAAATGACAAAAATGAACATTATAAGCGGATTTTTGATCACTGTAAACGAATTATTTAAACAGCATTTGTATAGAAATGATTCTGTCCCAAGCTTTTTGATCTATATAAGCGGTTGATTACTATATCCGTGACCACTATAAGCGGATTCCACTGTACTATGTTATGTCATGTCTGTATTGTATTGTATGTTTACTGTACAGTTTGTATTGTCTAGTGACTGCATAGTATGTTACTCATTTCTCCATGCCATGGTTCTGCCAGAGAGTACATTGGCTCAGTAATGTACTGCTATGGTGGAGTAGTGCTTACATTTCACTTGTGTCTGTTAAATGCATGTGTGTCTGCTTTAGGCTGGCACATACCCATGCCTCAGGTTCACACAGCCACTGTAGGTAGATGTGTGTCAAGTTGTCCCCTTCTCATTCCCCCGTGCTTAAGATGGCTGCTTGTAGGCAGTCACCTTCATGTTTTCCCTCCCCCTTGGTAAGATAGCAGCTGTAGGCAGCTATCCTCAGTGGCCTTATTGTATATATTGTATAATAATAATAATAATAATAATAATAATAATAATAATAATAATTGTATTTGTATAGCACTGTGTCATACAAGGCATGTAACTCAAAGTGCTTAACAAATGGGAAAAAAAACATTGTTAGAGATGGATTTAAAAGGAGAGGTATAGAGGAGAGGCAGAAATAGCAGGAAGGCAGAGGAAGAAGAGATAGACAGAGATTGTAGAGTCATAAGGTCAACGTAGGTTAGGACCAGGATTCTTAGATGCGTAAGGTCCATAGTGGCTGGGCCTATCATAAGTCATAGATAGTCACACAGAGATTGGGCGCTCAGGTGCCGCATCAGGGGTGAGGAAAAACTCCCTTTCGCTTGATTCATAGTTTGTAAGGGGGAAAAAAAGCTCAGTGAGGTCTGAGAAAAAAACCCTATAGTCAGGAAGAAACCTCAGGCAGAGACCAGCGGCCACCTAGGGGAGCCCCCACTGGGCAAAATAGGCTTGTATCCGGAGATATTTTGACTGGATATGTTTTATGACACGCGGCATATCGGACCAGATTTCGACCATTTCCCGACTTTTCAAGAATCCGTGAAAATCTTGGCATATTTTGACTCCGGAATTGTGTTTGGTGAATACGGAGATATTTTGACTGGATACCGGTATTTTGAATGACGTGTGCTGCCAATCGCATTGAATAGAATGTTGGCCCTCCCTCTGCCGTTATGATTATGAAGCTCTGCGCGGCAGCCCGCCGCTTCCTATCTGGATTTCTGTCGTACGTTAGTTGGCAGCATCTTTATCACAGACTTTCCAGAAATCTGTCGCAGACTTGTTAAGCCATCAAAAAACCTTATTTAGTTCTAGCTCTAGGCTATGGGACTATGAGAGGACTCCGAGACGGTGTCCAAGTGAGATGGCTGGCGAGGTTGTTCGAGGTCATTTCATGATGAGGATGGACCAGACTTTAAGACATTCTGAGGTAAGTTGAAGTAACAGATTAGAGGAACATACGGTGTATTGTCTTAAAGTAGCTCTAGATCAAAATTAAAGCATGCCTGAATATTGTAATGTTTAACTTTCCTAATGTTTTCTGACTGACCGTATAGCTAACTTGCTAACTAACCAGCGCCTTGTACTGTCCACTAAACAAGGACGGTTATCTTAGCATGTTAGCTAGCCTAGCTTTTTCGGTCTGGTAGGCAGATGTTAACGTTAGCTAGTTAGCTAGCCTGCCACCACCTAAAAATACTAAACCTTTGGGCAAGTGATACGGTGTCACGAATGAATGTATGCATAGTTTACTGACATTGGATATATGACGTCGGATATCTGCAGGGGCTAGATTTTGAAATTACGACAACATTTGGTAACCTGCTACATTTTAACTAGCTAGGAGGAGACTAATATTTGGTTACAGATTTGTTTGACATAAAGCTTATTTTCCGTGATATCTAAAAGTTAATGACATCATGGACACTTGTGTCTGAATTTATCACCTTGTATAGTCTTGAAAGTGTGGCTGTATTGTTCTAATATATGATTTGTCCCCCTTGACCAAGCGAAAAACACACACTCTCAATTGCCTTTCTGTAAGATAAGAGATGGTCACAGCATGTGTCGTTATGAACGGGGCAGAGGTAAAGAAGCCCCCTCCGATGTTATTTGACAGAACAGGAGTATGCCCTGTCGTTGCTCTTGCCCCAATGCACACATAGAGCTAGAGACTTCTGTGCCAGAAAGAAGAGAACGAGAAATTGTGAATTTAAGAATGTGTTTTGTTATAGGGTAATTGATGACATCGTATGGATGACATGATGCCCATCTAGGAGTGTGTGTGTGTGTGTGTGTGTGTGTGTGTGTGTGTGTGAGAGAGAGAGAGAGAGAGAGAGAGAGAGAGAGAGAGAGAGAGAGATAAAGAGAGATAAAGAGAGAGAGAGAGAGAGAGAGAGAGAGAGAGAGAGAGAGAGAGAGAGAGAGAGAATGTGTAAGACTGATGATGTGTATAAGGCCTCTGCATGTTTTGGTTTTGTATTTGTGTATTTATGTAAGCTGATAAACACCTTAATTTTGTTTGGAATTAGGCCTAACATGATAAAAAGTACTTCACTCTATTCTACATCCGCAGCTCCATGAATGTCATGAGACACTCCAGGAGACGGTGGTTGCAATGCATTATCAACACCCCGCAACCCCAACCCTCCAATGGAACCCAGAACCCTCCGGAGTTCCTCAGGACCTGTCGGTAATATATTTGACTGCATGTTTTAAGGGAAAGAAAATGATCTAGACTTTACATGTGCAATTTCCATTTTAACCATCTCAAATAACCCTGAGGTTCTCATCGTCAAACTAGAGAAAACATCAGTAAGGTTCAGGCTGTCTTTTACAGATAAGGTACTTTATTCACTGTATTACTAAGCACTTTATTCATCCTGTGGGAAATTCAAGAAACAATTGTCCACTGTTTGTAACAGTATTTTTTAGCCAATTTGGATTGGAGCCAATTTTGGTCCCCTAGGGGAAATTCTTTCTCTGCATTTATCCCATTTCGGCTAGTGAATCACATTGGAATTTCTTAGCATAACATTACATTACATTATTACATTGCATTTGGCAGACGCTTTATAACCAAAGCGACTTTCAGAAGAGGACATAATCAAGCCAACATCACAAGCAATACAAAGTGCACAGGAGATATACAGAACAACAAGTGCAATTACAAAGAGGGGTTAGTTTTTTTTTTTTTTAATAATAAAGAGGAAATAATGAGAACACACACACACAAACACACACTCACAAACTAAGCTAAACTAAACATAATGTCAGGATTCTGGCCTGGGGCAAGGTCAGCTCAAACATTAGTCTAGTACAGTGTTTCCCAACCAGGGGTACGTGTACCACTAGGGGTACGCGAGCACACTGCAGGGGGTACTTGGAAAAATGTTATTATTATAACAAATGTATGGAGCAGTCACATCAGGAGAGAGAAAGCGATATAGAACATGAATAAGGGGGTACTCATGTCACAACTAAGAGGCTTAGGGGGTACGCAAGACAAAAAAGGTTGGGAAACACTGGTCTAGTAGATTCTCTCGAAAGAGGAATGTCTTTAGTTGTTTCTTGAAGGCTGCAAGAGAGGTGCTTAGTCTTGCTGCCTCTGGGAGACTGTTCCACCACTTGGGAACCACAACGGAGAACAATCTTGACTGGGAGTACCTAGAGCGACTGGATGGCAGAGCCAGACGGCTTGTGCTGGATGAGCGCAGATCTCTTCCAGTAACATATGGCGTTAGTAGGTCCTTCAGATAAGCTGGGGCCGTTCCTGTGATGGTTTTGTAGGCAAGGGTCAATGCCTTGTGCTATATGTGATTGTGTTATCATTTTTTTTTCATCAGGCATGAGTGAGGCGAACACATCGTGCGTTGGAGGAAGAGTTGCAGTGACGACTTGAACCACAGGCCAGGTAAACAGGTTTACTCTGAGCATGTCAGCCCATACTTCTGTGATCAAAGTGCTATTAATAGAGAAAGAAGTAATGCAACCAGAGGAACATAATATGTTGATGAGTACACTCCTGTTGAAAAAGTAATATTTTGAACAATATTTCAATAAACACACAAGTTATTTCCAAAATGACCATAGAGTAAGTGTAATACAACATCTTTTCAGCTTACTGCAGAAGAGTAAGGTCACTAGTATAACTTGAATGACATATTTGTCCATTGTTCTGAAATTATGCTGGTGCAAAGGTGAGTACACCCCTATGTTAAACTGTCTGTGGAGGGGCCGTGTTGGCCCGAATCTTCACGAATTTGAANGATTAAAAGGGAGGTCATCGCTGTGCATTTCATCCTTGCCTTACATTGAACTTTTACATTTCGAGTCTGGACCTAGCTAAACAAGATGTATATGAGATTTGAATGAAATCCTATGGAGAGTATCATGATCTGATGATGTTCAGTAGTCACAGTACATGTTAACAAGCATGTTTCTAGTGGTGAAATTCAGCTTCCTACTGCGGACGGCATCGGTACAGGTCCGAAACATTTCGGTCCTACTACCATGCTTGACTTTCAGCATGAGGCACTTTTCTTTCTACAAATCACTTTTTACCACCACACATGCTTGACACCATCTACTGATGCAAAATTGTTTATCATGGTCTCATCAGAGTCAAACAGACTAAGGATATGGGATATGGAACCATGTACTGTGATCTAATGACACCATGATAAACAAATTAGCTTTAGATCAGTGGTTCTCAACCTTTTTTGAGCAAACGCCCCCTTGGACTCATCACAAGCCTCCAAACACCCCCCTGACCCTATCATAAGCCTGGCCACGCCCCCTCACCTCCCCCTCCCTAGTATCAGCTGTATCCTTCTCAACAAAGAAAAGTGCCCATGCTTAAAGTCAAGCATGGTAGTGAGAGTTGCACGGTTTGGGGCTGTGTGGATGCCATCAACAGGAGGAAGCTGAATTTCACCAAAAGAAACATGCTTGTCGACATGTACTGTGACTACTGAAGCAGATCATGATACATACTGTCTCCACATGATTTCATTCAAATCTCACACACATCTATTTTGGCCTGGTGGGGACTCATAATGTAAAAGTTCAATGTAAAACAAGGATGAAACACACACAACGATGACCTCCCTTTAAATCCATTTCAATTTCAAGACGTTTTGGGCCAGCACGCCCCTTCTCAGACAGTTTAACATAGCATAATTGCACAAAAAAATGGACAAATATGTCATTCAAGTTATACTACTGACCTTACTTTTCTGCCATAAGATGAAAACATTTTTGTATTACACTTACTCTATAATCACTTTGGGAACAACTTATGTGTTTTTAAAAATATATATATTATTCACAATGTTTCTTAACAGGGGTGTAGTCATTATTGCTGTGCACTGTATATTTGGATCACCATTACACGTTTAGTCATAAAGTAATGAAAACTTGTGTACAGCATTGTATGTTTTCTGTTCAGCTGTAGATTACCTAATAGTGACGAGGTCACCAATGCCATCATCCAGGCTAGTAAGGATTCTGGGTAGAGCTGGGGACCAGAGAGTTTACTCATAACTCATTTATGTGATTATGATGTATAAAAAAGACTAACTCAGTTTCTTTCTGTCTCGCAGAAGCCTGAAATAGATTCTTTGAGAATCTTAAAAGTCAAACAACTGGGCCTTGCGGGGAAGACTGATGACGTGAGAAAAAAAGGAAAAATTTGATGGGCAGGTGTGAGCGGGTAGGTAAAACCACAACTACCAACCCCATCATACAACTGCCATCACTTTCTTTTGTCACTACTTCACTTCAGGGGGCAATTAGCCAATATCCCCTTTCTTTCTTCCGAGTACTATTGTTAGTTTTTAGAATGACCGCATTTGGTACAAGGTATTTGCAAATGGGCAGCCAACACTAAAGGTCTGTTTTGACTCCTCCGTCAGGCCCTACCATGGAGCATATGGCAGGGCACTCGTTTGCAATGCAACCGACCCGGGTTCAATTCCTGGCCTGGGTCCTTTGCCAGCCCTTCCCCATCTCTCTCTCCCAACTTGCTTCCTGTCATCATCTGCACTGTACTGTCATTATGAAGACAATAATATCTTTTTTTAAAAAGACTCCTCCATCAGTTGGGGGACACATACTGTCAGTGGGGGGGGCAGTGGCAGATCGCGAACAATTCAAACTGGGAGAACTATACGTTGATCGCGGCAAGGGGTCTATTCAGCGCTAAAAGGGAGGGCGTGGTGGCTGTTTGGGTACTTGATCTGCCGTTACCCTGCTGACAGTACGTGTCCTCCAACTAAAGGACGAGTCTAAACCAGGCTTAAGAGATGCAAGCATAAGGAAACGTGGGGGGGACCATAGTTTTAAAACACGTGGTTTGGGGGAACCATGGTTTATGGCAAATAGTGTATCAAAGTTAAATAGTAGAACCATGGTTAATTTTTGTAAGGGATATTACTATGACAGCTACTGTACTCCTGTGGATAAACCACAATTGAACTATGCTTGGTTGATCTGCTGGATAATCTTGTGAAAATCCTGCTGTATTATCTCATGTGACCAGTTCTTTGGCATGTTCATGGTAAACAAGCATGAGTGTGGGTTTTGAACTGTACATATTTTTTAATGTTTAACACATTGTTTAAAACTGCCCTATTTTTTTGTTGCTTTTCAAGCAGTGGTGCTGGTGGCGCAGGATGTCCTGGAGGAGGACGACCTCGACTACCTCAAAGGAGCTGATTCTAGCCTTGTGCCTGATGGGGAAACAAGTGCACATTTGTTGTGCTCTGTCTGAGATGGAGAAGTGTGCGCCTTGCTGGCGTACTTCAATTGATGCCAGCAAGCCCAGCCAGCGAGTGACCGATAGTGGCCGGTTCTCCCTTCGTGACCTCCCCCCCCCCCTTCTGCGGCCGACAAAGCTTGAAATATGATTAAATGTAAATGTAAAATAAGCAATTAAAGAAAGAACATTCAACAAAATAATTGTCTGTTATAATATGATTTTAGCTGGGATTTAGCAGTAATTTAAAGTTGGCCTAATTGTTGTTTTGCAGTAGATTTGTGTCTTATGTTGAAAGAAGTATACTGCCTTACAAAGGCAAAGTGCAGTAACCAATTACCGTAGGTTCATTCTGAAAATGTGTTCATTCTGAAAATGATTTTCATAAAGACCTCCTTTATCTTGTGACTAAGAGTTATGGTCAAAATGTGCCCTGTTTTACAAATATTGCTATGTCAAATTTGCAGTAACTACAATATCCAACCTACCAAGTCTTTGAAGGCATTTTTTCCCCTCAGTTTCATTGTTGGCACTGCTGTTTACCTTTTGTAGGGCAGTTTAACCTAAGGGACTGTTCGTAATTTACCGGGGGGGGAGGGCTGGTGCGTAGGGGGGGAGGGCCATGATGAAAAAAAAATGAGGTGGAGGGGAGGGCCATGGCAAAAAAAATCGGAGTTAGGGGGAGGGCCTTTATTATTGTTTTTTTTTTTAAACAATAATAAAACATGTTCTGAAACACATCGCTTTGCGATGCAAGGTCCCGGTGCATACTATAGCACTGAAGCGTGTATCTGTAGTCAAAAAACTATCAGGTGCAGCTACTGCCCGCGCTGACTCTCTTTCACTGTAGGATTGCTAGTGCTACGGAGGAACATTGAGCATCATAGAAAATGCCCGTGAGCAAATATCAAACTAGCTGATGTGAACTATATGGGCTAAACAGTTTGGGAAGTTTTGACAACGAATTGGATGGACATTTCCAGAGGAATTTTGGAGAGGTGTTGTAGTCAACTGGTGGTCACAGCCTCTGGTAAGCCATGATTTTATTTATTGGCACCGCCGTGTGCTTACATTTGTGTTCAAAGAACTTCAAAGACCCCAACCAGACCGGAAAGAACAGTACCTAGGCCTAGACATTTGGCCTAGACGTAGCCTACTTTGGTAGAACGGTGCAGTGACGCGAGTTTGTTTTGTTTAGCTTGTGGTGTCAAGGTAGTAATAAAAATGGTATTAACGGCGATGTGTTGGCCATGCATCATAAGGTCTTGAAACCATTGGAGGAGCTAACTTGTTGTGAAGAGAAGTCTCATCACTTTGGGGAACAAAAAATGGACCAACTAAGCAAGGAATTATGTACATTTAAAGCGTGACGGGAGAAGGGAATGTCACCAAAGTTGTGCATCGTGTCAGGTAAGAAGTGACTTTTGTTTCTTGCTGTGGAGATTGGATTCGTAGAAGCGTGTATTGGTATGCTAGGTCTTGCCTGTTGCTGGTGAAGTAGTCTAGCTTAGCCTCGGAGTTGGCTATGGGGTGAATCTGAAGGAGAGCACAGCCGATGGTGTGTCTGGCTTGTCTATCATCACAGTTGTCAAAGTTGAATTGCCGCGGTGTGTAATGGCTGTGCTATTGTTGGATGTTTTGGAATGTTGTACTGGTTCTGTTTTGGCAATTTGTTCCTTTTGCCTCTTGCTGCTGATTTGACCACCATAGCACCGCCACCACATATTAATGCGTCTTAATGGCCTATGTTAAATGCAAACTAAAGGTGGTTTTCTCACTCTCCCTGTATCAATAGCCAGCAATGGCTCGAGCTGCTTTGGCGCTTAGCCTACTTCTTGCTCCGATCACATCCCGAACTCTTTGGCCGTCAGAGTGTAATTACATTCGGGAAGGTAGAGCTATGCCTGTGTGTGTGCGTGCGTGCTTTTATGCGCGGTCTGGGAGACCGAGATGCACCTGATCCACAGTCGCAATTGCAAGAAAATCTAAATTATTTGAAAGCCCGGTCACCTCTCACGAGTGCATCGCATAGCTATAGTCAAAGCATTTCTTCTAATTTCACACATTGCACACTGCCCATGCTGAAGAGACAAACTGTCAAGGCAGCGCGATTTGCTCTTGAGCCCTCACCTCCACATCAGGTGCGCGTTTCACTTCCGCAAGAAGAACATTAATAGTGTCAAAGTGAGATGTTAAAGAAAAAAAAGTTAAATCTAGCCATCCTTGTTTAGGCTAGCCTACATAAAACATGAGGAAGTTATTCAGATGTGATTCGCCATTCCTCACCCTAAAATTGATTAGAACGCAGGAAATAGCATCTAAAAAACAGATTTTTTTTCACAGCACCCCCTGGTCAAAACCAGTTCCTGCGTCCCTGGCTTCGCTACTGTGCTGAACATGTAAAACGTACCTTGTGAAAGGCGCTGCTTGTCGAGCAGGGAAATATTGAAGCTACGGTGGGGAAACTCTCTCCACTTTGTAGTTTACAGTAGTAACAACTCGGACATTGGTATTGAAATGGATGTTTTGGTTACACTTTACTTTACGGATCGCTAATAAGGTGTTAATTTCATACTAATTTCTCAGTAATTTCAGTCTAATTTTATGGTAATAACTGCTTGTTATTAGTAATAACAGCAAAATAACCATATGGTTTCCAGTGCAATTACACTATAATTTCTCATTAATAAGAGCAAAAATAACCATACAGTTTCCAGTGCAATTATGCTGTAGTTTCTAGTTAATAGTAGGCTAATGGAAACAGCTACTGTGTCATCATAGTAGTTAGGTGGTAGGTATGCCAGTAACTAAACGGTATCAGCCGAAGTAGTTTCATACTAATTAGGCGACATCAGGGCCGTAATGTGCAATATTTCCTCTTCCTATGTTATTGCATAGAAACGACCACCCAAGCATCCTTGTATTATTTCTGCTTAATTACCTTGTAAACAATTGAGTAGTTATATGGAAATAAGATAGAATCAGGGCCGTAAAATGCATTATCACCTATTCCACTCAATTTTATGGAAATTACATATTTTCATGGTCTTAAAATGTCTTATTTCTTATTTCCACTCAATTACTTAGTTATTATCATTTTTAATACAATATAGACTAGCCTACTATGAAGTGATTCAAGTACACAGACAAACACATTGTGTGCAAAACTTTATTTATTTTTCCAATCAGTTATGAGATTCATGTTCACTGATGTGAGGTTGTCAATCTGCCACCATCCAGAGGAAGTCCTGTGAACACAAACAAACAAACAGAGAAGTCAACTGCAAGACCGGTTTACGTTTATTTTTTTATGTTATCAATTCACCATCGCTAAATTTGCTTCTGAAATGCAGTACCATGTTAAATGCACGTTGTAAATCTTCCTCAGGCTGACATCGTTGCTGATTTACAAAGGCAAACTCTAGCTAGCACCTAGCTTCAGTCATTGAAAACATGGTGGGCAGAGCTAGCTAGAACTAGTGGTTTCCATGTACCTCTGTAGGCTATGCCATTTCAGCACAAACACGGCTGATAAGACGTATAGACGTACAGTGTATACAGTTAAAATCCTTCAATGCTCTGAGACAAAATGAAAGCAGGTTAAAGCTAGAACTACATTAAAAGTTCGTTGTCGGGAAGCTTACCTTGCCTGGCTCTGCTGCACTGAAGTTGAACTAGCTCGCGGTGGCGGCGAGTCCTGTTGTTGCTAGGCAACGAAAGTTTGGTTACTGCAGAACAGAAGCGTCTCAATTAGTATACTTCTGTACTTCAAGCACACTCGTTCTAGTTGTACGCTGCCCGCTCTGCTTGCAGTATGGCTCAGAGACGCTGACGTTGTTTAATTGAGTACCCTGACACACAAGGGTGGAGTTTGAGACGCACCACACAGTGCTTTCGCACGCAGGCAGCAACCAGGGTAACTTTCAAGGTGAGCTAAAATGGTCTTGATGTTGATTTCATCCACCTTCAATCGTCGAATTACTTTAGCCTTATGCAAACATGTTTTATGAGTTAGTGTTAGGTTTATGTTTGTTCTGGAAATGAAACGGCATACAGAAGTACCTTTACAATGGAAACCACTAGCTAGCTCTGCCCACCATGTTTTCAATGACTGAAGCTAGGTGCTAGCTAGAGTTTGCCTTTGTAAATCAGCAACGATGTCAGCCTGAGGAAGATTTACAACGTGCATTTAACATGGTACTGCATTTCAGAAGCAAATTTAGCGATGGTGAATTGATAACATAAAAAAATAAACGTGGTGAAACCGGTCTTGCAGTTGACTTCTCTGTTTGTTTGTTTGTGTTCACAGGACTTCCTCTGGATGGTGGCAGATTGACAACCTCACATCAGTGAACATGAATCTCATAACTGATTGGAAAAATAAATAAAGTTTTGCACACAATGTGTTTGTCTGTGTACTTGAATCACTTCATAGTAGGCTAGTCTATATTGTATTAAAAATGATAATAACTAAGTAATTGAGTGGAAATAAGAAATAAGACATTTTAAGACCATGAAAATATGTAATTTCCATAAAATTGAGTGGAATAGGTGATAATGCATTTTACGGCCCTGATTCTATCTTATTTCCATATAACTACTCAATTGTTTACAAGGTAATTAAGCAAAAATAATACAAGGATGCTTGGGTGGTCGTTTCTATGCAATAACATAGGAAGAGGAAGTATTGCACATTACGGCCCTGATGTAGCCTAATTAGTATGAAACTACTTCGGCTGATACCGTTTAGTTACTGTCATACCTACCACCTAATTACTAAGATGACACAGTACCTGTTTCCATTAGCCTGCTATTAACTAGAAACTACAGCATAACTGCACAGGAAACTGTATTGTTATTTTTGCTCTTATTAATGAGAAATTATAGTGTAATTGCACTGGAAACCATATGGTTATTTTGCTGTTATTACTAATAACAAGCAGTTATTACCATAAAATTAGACTGAAATTACTGAGAAATTAGTATGAAATTAACACCTTATTAGCGATCCGTAAAGTAAAGTGTTACCGAAGTTTTTTATTATCATTATTATTATTATTATTATTTTCACTTAACACGTAAAAAAATAGTGAAGGCAATTTGTCTTTGTGACAGTGGAGTTAAAAGGCATCCCATGCAGCCGCAGAGGTAGATAGTGGGGTCGTATCAGGCCCAGTCATTTCAAATTGGTGTTTAAGTTGGGTTTTCACTTCCAAGTTGAAGTTTGGGGTCTATAGAACAATTTGAGTTCGAGTGTCAAACACACAGATAACAAAATGGCCTGCGGGGGGCGCTCTAAAATATATAAACTGCTATAACTTTTGATTATTTAAAGCAAATTTAACATATGAGGTATGCATGGATTCAGCATGAAGAGGAGAAGCCGGTGAGCTAAGTATTCGGTTACCAGATTCAAGACACACTATGTAATAAACACACTTTTAGCCAATGGACAGCAAAATCCGGGCTTTTTTAAGATAAAGGGTGGAAATGTCCTCAAAGTTGCAATGCATTTATTTATTGTATTCATTTATTGTTACAAGCTACTGTAAATGAAGCCTGGGTTATAACTTAACTTGATTTGTTCAGAATATCCCTGAAGCACACTGATACTTAGGATACCTACACAAATATGGCTGCATAAAGCCTATGTCATACTTAGCACCCAACTTGCAACTTTGAGTTTATGAATTTAGGATCATGAGTACCAGCTTTTTTCAATCAAGCCATCATATTATTCACAAAAAACTTTATAGGCCCTATCTAAGAGAAAGTAAATCAATAACAATAATAATCATAATAATAATGATAATAATAATAATAATAATAATAATAATAATGATAAGGATAATGATGATGATGATATATACTATGAGGAACAACAGTTTTTCCGGCATTCAAAAACAAACAGAAGACCATAGGGCTAACATTTATCCCAATACTCCACTCTACAATAACTATGACAGAGAACAGATACAATAACAGTCAGTGGTCAGTCTTAGAAATTGCATGTACACTTGCACAGACATGTGCACTTTAACTCTGCCTTCATGCACTTGCACCAAGATCTTGCAGGTCTATACAAGTACTATAACAGCTGCACTTCACCTCTAGTCCAAATCTGGTAACTGTCCATTTGTTACCAGATTGGCAGGCATTTCTGGCAAATGCAGATAATAAGACAGAACGTTTTTTATTCCTGTCAACTGTGCTGGTAACAAATGGACAGTTCCCAGATGACAGAGATGTCTTCATAACAGCAGATGATTGTGTCTTCCATGTATGAAATAGTCCTATAGTATTATTCAGTATGCTTGCCAAAGGCCTCTGCTTGCCCCCAGCAAGTATACTAATTGTTGTCTGACAGTTTATTATTTAGTATGCTTGCGGGAAAGCATACTAATAGTTCATCGACAGTTTATTATTATTCTACATTTTATCATTCTCCTCCATTCATTAGTATGGTGGCTTTGAATCATTGCAGCATTAGAGATACACACGGTTTGAGTGCCAAAACGAACAGCTCGAAAAGGGCTCAAGGTGGTGTATTTTTCGCTGGCCTACCCCCTTTCATTCGTTCACCAGATTCGTTTTCCTCAGTTTTCTCTCTGTTTTCCCCTCATTGAAATGAATGGTAGAATGGTCAAGATGATGATGTCACAAACTGTGGCAGTTAGAGTGAGAGGTGACCTGTCCTGGGGTTTTTAGTAGAATAAATTACACCGTTTCACCTTTCAACTAGGTAAAGGCATTGTCAGAGAGGTCTTGGCTCTGAATACAAACTGTGTTAAGATCATTAGCCAAAAATGTTTGAGAGAGAGCAGTTTTAAAATCCCTATGATGTGACCCCATTCACTTAGAAAAAATGTGTGAACAGCTCAGCGTATAGGCCTGAATATGTCCACTTTTTGACTGAACCATTTAGCCTAGTAGGCCTATAGTATCTCAGCTTTGACATGAAGAACAGGGTTATGCCATTTGTGTGTCAATGTCATTTGGCAACTTGCAAAACTTTTGGAGTCTGCACATATTACTCAGCTATTGACTGCCAAACTGTCACCTTTAGAATCTTCATTCATCAGACACACACATGCAGCCTTGTAGAACCTGGACAACCGTGGCCTAATATGCTGCTGTGGCCACTCTATACAGTAAGTGGCAGTGGCCTACTGGGTATCAGGTGTTGGTCTGTCAGAGGGTTGCAGGTTTGAATCCCACCCTTACCTCTCCCTACCCACCCATTGCTGAAAGGCACTTGAAGCATCTCCATACATGCACGCACCAGCACACACACACACACACACACACAGAGAGAGAGAGAGAGAGAGAGAGAGAGAGAGAGAGAGAGCTCTATCTCTTTCCCTCGTGTTTCTGTGTGTATACGACAGCTCTGTATGTGTGTGTGTGTGTGCATAAGCTGTAAGCAATAGCATTGTCTCTCCGGAAATGCAGTCTTAATAATAATAATAATAATAATAATATTATTATTATTATTATTTATTTTCTTCCAGATATAATTGTTTTGTGATTTTATGTGTTAATAGAATATGGCTTGATTGAAAAAAGCTGGTACTCATGATCCTAAATTCATAAACTCAAAGTTGCAAGCTGGGTCGTAAATATCACATAGGCTTTATGCAGCCATATTTGCGTATAGGTATCCTAGGTATCTTTGTGCTTCAGGGATATTCTGAACAAATCAAGTTGAATGATATCCCAGGCTTTATTTTCAATAGCTTGTAACAATAAATTATGTTTCATTGCAACGTTGAGGGCTTTTCCACCCTTTATTTAAAAAAACCCTAAATTTTGCTGTCCATGGGCTAAAAGTGTGTTTATTACACAGTGTGTCTTTAATCTGGTGACCAAATACTTACCTTACCAGTTTCCCCTCTTAATGTTGAATCCATACATACCTCATATGTCAAATTTGGTTAAACTAATCAAAAGTTATAGCAGTTTATACATTTTAGAGCGCCCCCCGCAGGCCATTTTGTTATCTGTGTGTTTGACACTCGAACTCAAATTGTTCTATAGACCCTAAACTTCAACTTGGAAGTGAAAACCAAACTTTAACACCAATTTGAAATGACTGAGAAAAATTGCACATGCCTACGACTCCACTAAGATTCTTGCGGCTTCTCATAGGTATCCACTGATATCGATAGCACATAATAGTGCAGACAACCGCCCTTGATGTAGGCTACTCTGACTGTTCTCATGATGGTTGTTCATCTACCAATTTGAAATATATATATTTTTTATCTGTAGGGGGAGGGCCATGGGAAAACAAAATTGAAGTGGGGGGAGGGCCATGGGGAAAAAAATTGAGGTGGAGGGGGGGGCCATGATTTTTTTTTTTGACCGGACTTCCAGCGCACCAGCCCTCCCCCCCCCGGTAAATAACGTACAGTCCCTAACGTCAGCATAAGTAATTTCGGCAACTTTGGCAACATCACAGATGTGGCAACATGCCCGTCACATGTTAGCCTGGGAAATCCTCAGCTTCCACAATCGTTTCGATCTGAAAGACAATCTCACTCGTGATTAGGATGGTAACCAGGCAAGACTAAGTTGTAATAGGCCTAAGTAATAGAATAGAAAGCTTTTTTTGTCATTATACAAAGTATTCTGAGATTTGAGCTTCCCTGCAAGGTGCACAGTCGTTTATAGATGAACATCCAGTAAGTGTGAGTTCATTGTTGTAACAACTTTGGGGAAGAAGCTAAAAACACCTAGCGTGATAAAGGCATGTACATAAATGCCTGTGAAATCAATTTATTGCCTGGTCGTGGGAGGTATGGGTCGTCCCATGCCTCACAGATCCGGAGATATACAACTACAAGAATGGAACACATCCGTGGGAGTATCTGCATCAAATACGTGAAGCACGTGCCATATCAGGTGAGAAAACGGCATCCGGATTTGTCTCATGTCGAAACTGTCCCATTCCGAGATTCGGATATGCTCCATATATGAAAATTGGCACCAGCGTATCAGTACCGTATCTATCAATATATCTCCGTATATTGTAAATATCCAGAAATATCTTCATACAAACATCCCCGGAAACAGAGCCTTTTTGCCCAGTGGCCCTGCTAGGGCTGGTTGCGAGTAGTAAGGGCGCTGCGGCAGCTGGGACACTATGAAGCCTTGGCAGCTAGGAGTTGGCAAGGATGAAGAGGTGGGTCTTCAGCTGCTTCTTGAAGGAGTCGACGGAGGTGGCTGATCGGATCTCGATGGGGAGGGCGTTCCATCTCTTGGGCGCATATATATATGTATTGTATATATTTTAAATGTGTACTTCGCATATTGTATATAATCTGTATATGTATTTTGCTTGTATTCCAATTATGTTTGCTGATGTCTTGTTTTGTATTTTCTATTTTACTTTCTAGTAAAACCACGGTTTCCACGGTTTACCACGGTTCACGGTTTTCACAGCTTGCCTTTACATCTGTGTGTGTCTGACTTCATTGGATATCTTCATACTGTTCTGGCCGGACAGCCTGTGGTGTTTGTTGTATAGGCTACCTGTACCAGCCCCTTTTCAATACAGTCCTTTTCGGGTGCACCAAACAACACTATATTTTTTCACTCTCACTTTCCCTGTACCTCTGGTCTCTGGGGTTGCAACTGGGGTTTATGAAAAATAAAAGATATGCAAACGGTTACTCTCTTGTCTGTCCCCTTTCTGTGTCATGGCACTTGAGCTAGGTTGTGACATATGTTTACATCTCTAATGACTGGGTGTTTCACAAATAGGCCTACATTATTAAATATCGAACATAATAACTTTTTTCATTCACATCCACAAATGAAGTTATCCTCTTAACTGGTGGAGGGCCTGGTACCGGGCCCAATGACTTTTCACTTCAACTTTGAACTTCATTCCACAATTGTTTATAATCCAGGTGGTGTAATAAACACAGGAACAATATGTATCATTGGAAAGCTTAGACCCTCAGCAATACATTTATCACTACTTCACAGAGATTTTATATGTGCATTATTATCAATTTATTACACAATGTCACCTTTCACATATCCAACCATGGCAGATGACTGTATAACACAAGGGGTAAGCTTTCATATGTGACCATGATAAGGCAAGGGCAAATTGGTGTAAAATCTATTTAAATCTATATAAGGCCCTACCCTTGTAAGGGCTTTGTGTTTCGGTTACATAGAAGGTTTTCGGGTCAATTCGACCTGGGCATATAGAAAAATAAGGAAAAAAGGAAAAAATCATAGCTTATATTCACCCTCATGTTCCCCTCACCCTCCCTGTGAATGTCTATAGATTATGTTTTTGAGAGTGGGAGATACAGAGAGATGAAGATAGGGAGACGGTCCAGAATGTGAGTAAACTCAATCCAAGTACTCGGAGTAAACCACTACTGCTCTTATCGCGCAAGTTTGAAACATTGATGCCCAACTGACGGACCGTTTTTGGCTAATACAATGGCTAAAATCTTATAGTCATTATTTAGCAAGGTAATTGGTAATTTAGTAATTACTATTAATTACTATTTTAAATTAATTACTATTTTATTGGTAATTTAGTAATTGGTAATTTTAGCCATTGTATTAGCCAAAAGGATTAAATCTACATTGCATGACATTATAGACGAAACACAATCAGGGTTTATGGAAAATAGGCACATCTCTAACAATATTCGATTAGTACTAGATATACTGGACTATCCGGATTATATTCCAAATGACAGTTTTATACTATTTTTAGACTTTTACAAGGCCTTTGACTCAATTGAACACGAATTTATTTTTAAGACACTTAAGAAATTTGGCTTTGGTGACTTCTTTTGTAAAGCTATAAGAACCCTGTATGGTAATGGTAATAGTTCAGTTAAATTAAAGAATGGCTCATCTCCCAGGTTTGAACAAAAATGTGGCATTCGACAAGGGTGCCCCATTTCCCCTTACTTATTTTTGCTATGCACCCAACTACTTGCAAATCATATTAAGAACAGTGGGCTAAAGGGAATGTCTGTGCTAGATAGAGAGATTATTATAAGTCAACTGGCTGATGACACTACACTTTTCTTAAATGACGCAACACAGGTCTCTGCTGCACTAGACGTTATTCAGGTGTTTTCCTCAGCGTCAGGTCTTCATTTGAATGTGAACAAATGTGAACTAATGGCAGTCAAAGAATGTAACGCTGTGTCTATTTCCAATATACCAGTAAAGGAGCAAGTTACCTACTTGGGTATAGTTATAACTAAGGATCAGAATCTCAGGTGTAGCATTAACTTTAATCCTATTATTGATAAAACCAAAAAAAAGTTTAACATGTGGCTGCAAAGAGATTTGTCAGTGAAGGGTAGGACTCTACTCTCAAAAGCGGAAGGAATATCCAGATTAACATATGCTGCAATAGCACTGGATGTGGATACAAAAACATGTAAAAGTATCGACCAACTATTACTGAATTTTATTTGGAAAAACCGAACACATTATGTTAAAAAATCTGTTATGATGAATGACTACAACAAGGGTGGGCTCAATGTTATTGACTTCAGTACGCTACATAACACTTTTAAAGTTAACTGGATTAAAAACCACTTAAAAGAGCCTGCTTCCATATGGAATTTCATCTCTAGTCATGTGTTTTCTCAGTTGGGTGGTTTAAAGTTCATTCTACTTTGTAATTACAATATTGACAGGCTTCCTGTCTCTCTGTCAAACTTTCATAAGCAAGCTCTTTTGTCCTGGTCTATTATCTACAAGCATAATTTTTCTCCAAATAATTACTTTATCTGGAATAATAGGGATATATGCTATAAAAAGAAATCTATATTTTTTGATAATTGGTTCAGGAATGGAATTGTTGCAGTAAATCAACTTCTTAATGAACAGGGTAACCTTTTCAACTACCGAGAATTTCTTGAGTGTGTAAAAATTCCTGTTACTCCTAAACAATTTGCCATTGTTTTTGATGCAATTCCACTGGGAGTGATTATGCTCCTGAAAGGTTGTTCTTATGTTGCTCCTCAGCTTGACCCTCTTCAGACATATGTTGGTAAAACATGTTTGATGTCCAATACCTGTAATAATAACCGGACTGTGCGCAATCTGTTCCTGAAGGACATTGTTTCAGTACCTTGTGCAATCTCAGCATGGAGTGGACATGCCATTGATGTATGCTGGACCAAGGCTTGGACACTACCAAACAAGTTTCTACTAGTTAACAAAGTAAAGGAAGTGTCATTTAAAATCATTCATCGTATTTATCCTGTTAAATCTGTTTTAGCTAAATTCAGTAATGATATTGATACTCACTGTACAGAAACACTGATTCATTTTTTTTGGTTCTGTGATTTTTCCCGAGAATTCTGGAGAAGGTTTTGCTGTTTTATTATAGATCATATTCATGAACAATTTCAGTTACGCTTGCAGAATGTTTTTTTTGGTTTCACCAATTATAGTGAAGAGCTTGAGGAGGAATATTTTCTTATTAATTTGTTTATTATTCTAGCTAAATATAACTTTCACAAATGCAAATTTAACAAAACGAGGCCTTCTTTTGTTTACTTTTTAAAAGATGTGGACTTTTATCTTAAAACAATATGTGCCGCTCCAAACAAAAAAGCAATCAAAACTGTAAATTTATGTAAAAAATTCAAAATTGTGTAATAGATGTGTATATTTGTTCTGTCTCATACCCCTGGCGTAGATGTTTCGTTTCCCTGTCAGTTTCTATGTCTCTGTACTTGACTGTTTTCTAATAATAAAAAACAAAAAAAACAAAAAACAACTGAAGGACCGAACAATATCTGCACTCCTTTTTCCACATAATTCACCCTCGGCCTTGTCTACTCAACATGAGATCACTTGTGTATCAGATAGAGTTTAGAAAATAGGCCTATTGATGTTTAAGCCCCCCAAAAGGATACAGGTCAAAATCGCCCGGGGAACACCTCCCTTTAATAGAAATGTGCAGGGGGGATTAGCAAGGGGGGGTCACTATTTTTTTCCAGATTCATGTTCCTCACTGAAAATGAGCCAAAGCCAGTGAATCTCAGTGTGAAAGAATAATAACTGATACTATTTTTCTCAAGCTAAAAACTGAAAACGGGTCAAAATGACCCGAACACCTTACAAGGTTTAACATACAAAAGGGGCTGTATTCTGTTTTACAGCTACATCTTTATACATTGTGAGTACTATCTTTCCGAGTTTAAAGCCTACATGCATTGGTGGCAATCTTCATAGTGAGTATAATTGTTACATGCAAAATAACACCCAGATGCACACCCTTTGTGATCAAATGTTTATTGAATAATGTAAAATTAAATGATACATATTTGGAAAGAATGTTCATTGTACATATCTGCAGACATTGTAGACATATAAATGTGCAAATGTAAATGTTAATTAAAAGGCCATTAAGACATACAGTATGATGGAGCAGCAGCGCAAAATAAAAATATAGGCCTGCTACCTCTACCTGCTACCAGTAAAGAAAAAGAACAACCCTAGCCCATACAGTTCACAAAGAAAACCAACTAAAAACAACAATACAAATATTGAAACGTATACTTGTTGACAACTGGTCCAGTCCTGTCCAGTCATTCATCTTATAATCATGTAATGCTATTTTTGTATAATCACAAGTGCAAATAGGCTAGACCTACTGTTATATAGTCTGGTCTGTGTAATTAACATAATTGGGCAAATAGGCCTCCTGCGCGCCCTGTAATATGAATACCATGAAAATAAAATTAAAAGAAGCGTCTTATGAACTTCAACAGAGAAAAAGAGTGCTAATATCATACAGTATATGCTCAATAAAAAGATACAGTTGCAATGTTCACATCATCTGTGAGGAACATTTTAGGATACACACAACATTAGTCTCTTCTTAAGTCTGTTTGTTGCCGGATGTTGTTGATATATCTTCTAGTCACAAGTGCATAATTACAGTTCTTATTGCATACTGTATGTGTAGACTAATTGAACATGCCGTTAGTGTAATTTTTATATAACCTATGTGCCCCATTTTCGTCATTAGAATCAAGAGGAGTATATGATAGCAGACTTTAAAATTGATCAGTTCTCATTGAATATGTATAGAGTATGGATGATATAACAACTTGTTACCCATGTGCTCTGATTTGTTTTGACCACCTCCTTTGATTCTTGTGATCTCAAAGCAAAACACATTTTTCACCAAGTTTTTTAGACATGGCTTTTATTAGCTTGCCTATGGCACTGTCCTCTCCCACTGAAGCTAGCAACTCTTCATACTTTTTTATAAACTCATTATGCTCTTCTGCTTGTTGTCGGGCCTTCTTTTCGTAATCTTTAATCTGAGTATTCAAGTCATTAACTCTCTTTTTGTGGTGATCCTCCATATCATTTAACCTTCGTTTATATTCCTGCTCTTTCTCCCGGTCTTCTCTCTCTCTTTTTCTTGTCTCATTCTCCTTTTCATGTTCATAATCTTCCTGGAGCTTCTGAAACCTCACCCTATTTTCAGTATCCTCTTGCTCCCTTCTTTTTCGCAAGTTATCTCTTTCTTTCATCCATTCCTGTTCCTGCTTTTCCTGCTTTGCCTGCATTTTGTTTATGGTGCTGGTGTAATCATTCTCGATTCTATCTCTTTCTTTCTTTTCCTGTTCTCTTTTCTTTGTCTCCTTATCTTCCCTGTCTTTCTTTTCTCTTTCAAAGTCCTCTTTCATTTTGCTCTTCATTTTTTCCCATTCTTCTCTTTCATTTTGTATGCGATTTCTGTTTTCTTCCTCTTGCCTTTTCCTTTCTGTATTTCTTACATCCTCCCATTTCTTCAACTCTTCAATTCTGTGTTCACGGACTTTTGCTGTCATCTTTTCAGCCTCCTTCACTCTTTCCTCCAGAGTAATTTTCTCCTTTTCTTCTTTTTCCCTTCTAATCCTTTCATCTCTGTCTCTTTCCCTCCTCTCTGCTTCTTGTCTTCTATCAAATTCATGTTTTTGCTTTTCTTCTCTTTCTTTCCATTCCTGGTGTTCTCTTTCAGCTCTCTGTTTTTCTTCATCCAGTCGTCTTTGGTGTTCTCTCTCCCAGTCTTCTTTCTGTGACTGATGTTTCTTCTGCAATTCTTCAAAGGTCTCAGTCCACTCCTGTCTCTGGGCTAACTCATTTTGTCTCCTCTGATTGTCCTCTGCTTCCATTGCCCTCCTCTCTTCTTCATCCTTTTTCTTCAGTTCATTTATATATTCTTCCTTTTCACTCAGCATAATATCTCTCTCTTTTCTCTCCCTCTCTAGTTCTCTTGTCTTTTCCTCCATCATCACTCTTAATTCCTTCTCAAACTTGGACTGTAGTTGCTCCTTCTCCCTCTGAATTTCTTCCTCCCTCTCCCTCATTAGTTTTTCATACTTTTCCTTAATTGCGTTTTCAGCCATTTCAAACATTTCATTGGTGTAGCAAGATCCACCATTGTTGTTCACCAGCGTGTTGATTTTTTCTATGAGATCAGTCACCTGTTTAGGGTTATCTCCCATTTTGTTGTTGAACGCATGGAAACGTCCACCACAATCATTAAGAAGCTTCGTAACTTCAGGATCACTGTTACTGATGTAGTCTTCAAATGAAAGCTCATCCAGTTGATCCTCTTTTGTGAAAAGGATAATGATAAATTTCTCAGCACTGGTTCCAAACGCTTCTTTGATGAGATTCACCGTTTCTTTTTCTTCCGCTGTCATCCTACTGCCGATAGCAAGAACCAACAGGAAGACATGTGGCCCTGGAGACAAGTAACTGACACACTTCAGTATTTCTTTCTTGACCTCTTCATTGGAGACAACAGTGTCAAACAGCCCTGGTGTATCAACAACAGCAACAGCTTGGCCATTTACTATTGATGTTCCTTTTGTACAACATACGGTCACTGATGTAGACGAAGCAGCAGTTTTGAAAGCTTTCTTTCCCAAGATGGTGTTTCCTGCTGCACTCTTCCCAACTCCTGTCTTCCCAATCAGCACAATCCTGAGACAATCTATGTTGCGGTCCAATGTATCTAAATAAAATAGAATAGAATAGAATTGATGAAGATTTTGTGATCGACAGAATAAATGTGTAGTAGTTAATTAGGTGTTAGGAAAGATGTGTGTATTTGTTCTACAGTTATGGTTGAGTGTTATTTATGAAGTCTATATGGTCTACTTACAAAAATATGAATAAAATAGGACTATGTGCAGCTCCACACAAAATGTGTTGTGCCTCACCTTGTGAACTGTGAAGTTGTTTCATCTTCATCTTCAACTTCTTGTTTTCCCCATGTAGCCTGACTCTTTCCTGTATTTGAGCCTCCACGTACATGTCAATTGTGAAGCACTTATCTGATTTTTTACTGATCTTCTTCAACATGTTGAATGTCTCCTCTTTTTCACCCTTCTGGGTAAGTACAGTACAACCTTTAGGGAACTGCTGTTCCAGCATCTTCATTTTGTCAGCATCCAGATCTTGAGGACTTGATACATCTGTGCAGAGGATCATGATGTAACTATTTACATGGTGACCAAAGATGGTCTGAATCCACTGTAACTCCTCCTTGTCTTCATTGGTTAAGGTGCCACTGGGCACAGCCAGCAGGAAAGCATGGATTCCAGGAGCACATTGAGAGATGGCTTTGTGGCACATTGTTAACACATCTGTAAAGTCCTGAAAAGTCTGTGTTCTGGAAAGACATGGGACCTTAACCACGGTGACTGAACATCCACAGACATCTGCTTGCCTCTTGACAAAACCTGACGGTGGCTTTGCAGGAGCCTGTAAGAGTATCCTATTGAGAATGTCTGTCTTCTTCACTTTGTTATGTCCAAACAACATCAGGTTAAGCAGTGAAGATGCTAAGATGGTATGGAAAGAAAAACTAATCAGTAATAATATTCACTAATACAGTATTCACTTTGTTCTCAATTTCGAGAGTGAACTTAATTTTTCATGCTTCTGAATGATAATTATCTACTGTATGCAGCTATATTAAAGTAGATGTAGATTTAAAATGATAGGCCTACCATTTAGGGATTCCACATCTGCTGTGTGTGATGATTGGCCAAAATGTAGTCCTACCAATAGATAAGAGGGTGATTTTGTTATTTATAGTAAAACCAATACAACTAATACAATTGACATTATATTGAGATTTAACTCATATTTAACAATTGTTCATCACTTTGTGATGCCAATGTGTACAGTAGGCAATGTGTTACTTGGTCACACAACCTCACATTTAACCCATTATGACCGGGACCAACATTAACCCATTTAGACCGTAAAGCTGTGGAAGTAGTTTATAGAAGCCATAACGACGACCAAGTCTGTGCAACTGAGTGTGGAGACATTTCATCCATTGAGAGCTCTCTCTCTCCCTATCTCTCCCTCTCTCTGGCTCACACTCGCTGTCTTTTCGTCCATTGAGAGCTCTCTCGCTCTGTCAAATGAATGCATCATGTTTTTTCCCTAAATGCGAACACTGCAAATTGTTTCTGCAAATTTGGCTGTAGACGACACACATGCAATGTTTGAGATTGAGAGTGTCAGTGGGGGGTAGTCCCTCATAGTTCGAAGTGTCCAGCCCTGCAAATGCAGGACAAAGAGCGTGGCATTTTTTTTCCCGCCGAGAATTCGCCACAGCGACCCCAGGATACACATTTTTTTGCGAAAAAATGATGGGCCTATACATGACTAAATGATTCTGAGAAAAAGTCCGCTGCACAACCAGGATTTCTTTTGCTCCCAATATTTTACGTCTGAAGAAGGGGTAAAACCCGAAACGTCACGAAAAAAAAAAAATATTGGGAGCAAAAAAAATCCTGGTTGTGCAGCGGACTTTTTCTCAGAATCATCTAGTCACTTGTGGTCCTACTCCCAGGTCAGACGTTCCTGTGGATGTGCGAGCTTTCCATCATTACCCTATACATGACTAAAAAATATACTCACCAGACACTTTAGGCACACCTCGATAGAAGTGGTTCGTACCCCCTTGTGCCTTCAGGACTACCTTAACTGCCTACAACAATGTTCAGGCAGTGACATTGCAATAATACTAAATTGGTCCACAGTAAACAAGAAGGATCACCGCACACTGGTGGACTTGATTTTGCTACTTTTTATTTAGGTGAACAACGTGTTTTGCCTTGCGCTTAGTCAGCTTCACTTTTGAAAGCGCAAAATGCGGCAAGCAGCAAAATTAAGTCCACCAGTGTGCGGTGATTCATCCGGTTTACTGTGGATTACTGATGACTGCACTTCACCAGCACCTGGAACCTGGCTGTGCACAGGAGTTTCAAATCTTTGAATACTGAATTGGTACTAAGGGGCCCAAAGTGTGCCAGAAAAAAATATCCCCAAACCATTACATCACCAGCCTGAGCCATTGATAAAAGGCAGGATGTAGCCATCTTTTCACGTTATTGCCGGCAAATTCTGACCCTTCCATCTGAGTGGTGCAGCCAGAGGCGATTCTAAGGTCAGGTGGGGCCCCAAGCGAAAATGCAAAAGAATGAGCATTTGAACCAAATTCGGCACTACTGTGGTAAAATGTGGGCTGTTATTCACTCTCAAGGGGCTTGGGGGCTCCAAGCGGCTGCCTGCTTTGCCTGGTGGCAAGATGCACCTCTGGGTGCAGCAGACATTGACACTCATCAGACCAGACAATGTTTTCCAATCTTCTCTTGTCCAATTTTGGTGACCCTGTCCAAATTGTAGCCTCAGTTTCCTGTTCTTAGCTGATACAGTAGGAGTGGAACCCAGTGTGGTCTTCTGCTGTAGCCCATCTGCCTCAAGATTTGATGTGCTGAGAATTAAGAGATGCTCTTTTGCATACCACCATTGTCAAGTAGTTATTTGGGTTACTGTGGTTCTACTCTCAGCTCGAACCAGTATGGCCATTTTCCTCGACTTCTGGCATCAACAAGGCATTTTTGCCCTCAGAACTGCCGATAACTGGATACTTTCTCTTTTTCGTACTATTCTCTGTAAAAGTATGGTTGTGCATGAATATCCAAGTATAGTATGAGGCTGATACTATCATCAGCAGTGTCTGAAATAGTTAAAGGGGTATGCCACTATTTTGGGGCTTAATACAGTTCAAACCGTTGGCTGGTGTTTATAAAAGTGGTAAAGTGTCTTATTTTTCATGTTAAGCGTTGTCTTGCTTTAAGACAAGTTAAAAGAGGGAATATGTCGCTAAGCTAGTGAAAGTCAATGTATCCGTGTAGCATTGTAGCATGCTACATGGATCCATTGACTTTCACTAGCTTAGCGACATATTCCCACTTTTAACTTGTCTTAAAGCAAGACAACGGCTTACATGAAAAATAAGACACTTTACCACCTTTATAAACACCAGCCAACGATTTTAACTGTATTAAGCCCCAAAATAGTGGCATACCCCTTTAAACTAGTCCATCTACCACCAACACTCATGCCACGTTTCAAGTCACTTAAATCTTTCTTCCCCCATTCTGACGCTTGGTTAGAACTGCAGCAGGTCATCTTGATCATGTCTACATACCTATAAATGCATTGAGTTGCCAGCATTTGATTGGCCGATAAGAAATTTGCATCAGTGAGGACAGAATGTGCCACAAAGTGGTCGGTGAGTGTACTGTATATTACAATGTAATGTAATAACTTTCATAAAATGTTCTAATAAATCTCAATGTTGGAGGCCCCTGCCAAGCAGATGCGGCGCTACACGCTCTGTGTACAGAGCCGCATGGTACTACTGCTATTTTTCACCTTCGGAAGACTCATAAATTATCCATCTCTCTTTTCCCAACATAGCATGAAGACATTCGCTACACGTTATTAGTGCTACTGTGTCATAGTTTAATACATTAAAAATAATGTATTTAATGCCTGCCTTTACCTGCCCAAAGAATGGCATTTCTTGAATATCCCTCAAACGTTAGCGTTCAGCATCACATGTTAACACAACGTATGTGTAAATGTAAATGTATATTTACTTTTAGCAGTGTTGGAAATTCGGTTCCAAATATTTGCCGCTAGGGATTTCTCTTTGGGTTTCACATCTTCAGAAGAACTGATCATCATCCTGGGGGAAGTTACTGAAGTACATAACGGGTGGGTTAAAAATGGAGGACATATTTTTAAATGTTTAAATGTTGGAATCTTAAAGGTCATAGTGTAAAGTTTATAGCCAGTGTATGAGTAACCAATAACCAAACAGTGTATGTGTAACCAATACTTTAATTGGAAAGCTTTCTATACATTCATTACCACCCTACAACTTTAATCATCAGCAGTCTTTCTATGTTTCACTTATTTTTGTACCTGTTTTTCCAATGTCAATGTTAAATGTTTATAAATATGATGCTTTCTTACTTTTAGATGTACTGTAGCCCCTTAATGCACGGCGTAGCTCCAGTGGCACGCTGTAATAGTAATTGAAATGTAACTACCATAGCACTACAATACTATGACACAAGACAGGCCCTTTAGTAATGCACCACGTCACCGTACTGGTAACAACAAATTTATAAAGCCGTGTCTTAAGGGGTTAAAAGGTAGGCCTACCATCTATTTTGTCCTACTGTAATTGCAAGTCAATAAACAATAAAACAGTGTGTTACTTCCTTCCTCGCAACATTGATACCGTTAAACTGTTTGCATGGAGAGAAAAAAAAGTTTATCTCTGGAGTTACTTACAATCCCTTTTTGTGCCCGATGTTTCAGGTGCATCTCTGAGCACTTCCGAGCAGTCAGATAGTATTTTATCCACATTAAGAATTTCGAGAAGGTCAGTTTGTGCCTGTTCGATTGTATTTTTATCGAAAGTGTAACAGTTTCCTTTACAGTCTTGTATCAGACCAGACAAAGCATCATTTTCATCCACAATGTCATCAACACTGCCAATCTGAAATTTGACCACTAAGATGGATCCCAAAGCCTGGTCCAGCACTGAGGTTAGGATTGTTTTCACTGTTCTGCAGTCAGCTTCTGTGAAGTCTTGAGGTTGTGCAACCACAATATATGCCCGAGGACTTGGGCCACATATGGACACACAGTCTTTCAACCTCTGCTCTAACTGCTCTTGTGGAATCTGACAATTGATCAGATTTGGGGTAAGGACGACAGTCAGGTCACATACTGGTGATATTACAGCTTCATCTTTAGGTTGACAATTATCAAATGCATTGTACCCCAGAATGACATTACCCACATGACTTTTCTCTGACCAGTCCTTCCCAAATATCATGATCGACACTGGAAAAAAGAAAAAGAATGAATAGACCATGAACAAAAGTCAAGAGACACCGCACACTGCTTACTTTTCTTTACTTTATTTCTTGGAGGGAACAACGTGTTTCGCCCAATGCGTCATCAGGTTCGCTCATTGGGCGAAACACGTTGTTCGCTCCAAGAAATAAAGTAAAGAAAAGTAAGCAGTGTGCGGTGTCTCTTGACTTTTGGTTTATTGAATTACCTCCTCCTGCCTCACACCTGCACCTGCATTGAGGGCTTGTGCACAAGGACTCTCTTGTACAATGAATAGACCATGTTTTCATCATGCAAATCTTTGTCACATTTCTGGACTAGGTTTTCAATGGTAAATTGCTTTGCAACCAAGTAAGTTGCTAATTTGATTAGCAATGATGTTGTCAAGAAATGCACCCCAGAACTGTTACAGTAAAAATGTTTGATATCAAGGCAAAAAGGCAACATGTTGACATTAATGTACTGCCTAGATACGGTACATAATGCAGACACAAGTTCTGTGTCTCATATCGTGCACTTGTGCACTTCAGGCACTATGTTTCAGTGCATAGGGCGCTCACGCTGAACAGTTCTGTAAATTCTAGCGGTGTCAACAATAATCGATTCGGCGATCCAATTCAATGCGGCAAGTTCCATAATCGATGCGGCAATTTTTTAAGTATCAATTACTTCCGTGGATATTTCGGGAGCAAATGAATGTTAAATTAAATAAAAGCACTTCAAACCATTGCAAGACTGAGTCAGACTGATACAGAAAACAGCCAAGAAATTATTTCTCAGTATCTGACTACTTGTATTGCCTCATGACTGATGAAACATTTGCTTTGCTTTCAGTAGAAATGTAATGCATTGCAATGCATTGTAGAATTGAATCGGATATCGAATCGCATCGCATCGCATCGCATCGCATCGCATCGCATCGCATCGAATCGCTACCTCCCGAATCGTGATCGAATCGAATCATGAGGGCAGTGCCAATGCACACCACTAGTAAATTCCATAAAGCCATATTGCGAGAAAACTTTATTTTCCACAAGTATAGCTGCAAATGATTATTAAAGGTCAACTAAAGTCATTGTCTGCGCCTACCAAGCCTGTGTATATATGTGTGTGTGTGTCCATTCAGCCATATTCCTCTCTAGTAATACATCACTGTATATGTAATAAACAAGGGTATAGAAAAGGTTTTGTGAGGATAATGCTTGTTTGACTTACTATGTGGGCGATCATCATTTGAGCCATGGATTGATTTTGAGCCTTGTTTTGAAGCTAAAAATGAAAATGATGTACAGTGTAAGTTCAGTTGAATTGCTATTCATGTTACAAAACACAAGTATTACCACATTTTTATTCTTGCTTCACTTTATGCTAGTATACTGTAAAACCTCCTGGATTCATCTGCATTTTCAAATGAATACTTCAGTGATTACACCTTGTCAAAGGTGTAACTTGTCAGGACTATTAAGCGAACTATACTAGGATGACGTCAACAAAGATCTCACTACGATTCGCTTCCAGGGGTCTGAGTAGATCAGTTTATCTGTATAGCGCATTTCATACACAGGTGCAATTCAATGTGCTTCACAAACAATACAAGTAAAGGAATAAAGAAAACAAGAAAAATGTAAAGAAAATATTAAATATACAAAATCAAACAGCTCCTAACTTTTTAGTGTGAACATTGATTGCTGTGTCATTGTAGTATTCTGGTATTATTTGTACATCTATTATATTATTGCATCTTTTGCAAAGTCATATGTTCCAATTTACACAATTGCATTACTTTCCACAACCTGTGAATGACAAGTGTATTTTAACCCTAAAGCGACTGACTGGGGTCATTTATGTCACATATTTTCATATACCATTTCTGCAATTTTCATCAGAAACTTGTCCTTCTAGGAGTTTGTCAATACATATGTTGTGCACGTTGTGAATGATTTTTGTGAGATTTTGACCATCTATATAGGATTTATAACCAAAACACCTCTGGGGTCATTTATGACCCCGAGAGGATCCATGAGATACTCAACATTATAATGGCCATTGTTGTTGTAATTTTCAAACTCTGATTTTTGTATTTTGTTTCTTTGGGCAAGCCATGGTCAACAGACTTAAAATATTCATAATATAAACATTTATAGTATTAAAATATAATATATTATATAAATAAATAGGGCACCCCTGTGATAGCCAACGAAGCATATTGTGAGGGCACTCAGGTAGCATTTCCTATGTTATTGCTCCATATTTGTTGATATCATGGCACAGTGGTCCTAGACACATGATGAGAATATGAAATGGAAGTCATCCTGATGAACAAAGAGGGAGGAAACAAGTCATCACTGTAGAAATCAATGGCGTTTTTAGAATTTTCCTTATTATATGGCTATACAAAGGCTGAAGCATCAGTTGAATAATTTCTTTGCTTTAATATACACCTTTTCACAGCTGCAATATCCAGAAAAAGTTTCAGAGAAATTTTGAGTGTGCATATGGTTATATGTTTGAGACGTGGTTTTGTCTATGTAAATTACCATATTCTCTGACCTTGTGATTTCATGAACCCAGAAATGTTGAGTAGACTAAAGTTTTATTGCAGAAATATAATCTATGGGCCTAATGGATAGAATTTAGCTTGGTTTCCCAAAGTTTCACTTTGAGCAATTTCCATAATTAGCATAAATATACTTTATTATTATGTTAAGATTACTACAAGTGAATAGGCTAAAAAATGTAAATGATAGATATCACCATGAAACTTTCTCAGTTGATTACTGATGATGAGAGAAGAAAAAAATGTATTGGATGTTTTTTGTATCTTGATGTTTACATATGCAAATGAGGGCATACATCATATTTAGCATATACGTATGTAAGTTTGACTAATTTTTAGCAAATCAATAAAATGTTCAAATTCACATTTTTTTGCTTTAGATGAGGGACAAGTATGTGCAAGATGTAAATAAATTTGAATGAACCCCAAAAAATAATTTATATATTGGTATTTCTATATAAACTCCTTGGGGTCATAAATGACCCCGCTCAGTCAGATTAGTCGCAAAAACAGGCCGGTCGCTTGAGGGTTAAAGAAGGAACTGAAAATAAATGCTCTGAACATGTGACAGCTGTATCTCTTTCTGTTATCATCTTGAACATGTGTGGGGAATTTAGTATACTGGCAAGACTGTCTTACCCTAAATTGAGATTAGAGTGTTGAAATTTTACTTTTTCTCCTACTAAACTGTTACACTACCATAGTATTACACTACTACAATACTATGACATTACACAGAGCATTTGTACTGGTATTACAACTTGGTCATTGCCATGGTAACAGAAACACATTTAATCCCTTAGTGCAGCACCTACACTATGTTATCACCTTACTGTCATCAAAATTGAATGTCTATGTCTTAATCTCTCTCGGCATTGTCATGGCAATTTTGTTATGATGCAGTTGAGCATTTTCAGCAAATAGTAAATAGGCCCGCCGGCGACCCCATCTGCAGTAAGAGGCTACAAGAGTATGTCTTTAAGTATTTGCACCTGGCAAACATACCCCTATGTGCTACAGTTTCAAACCTGTTTAGAAATGTTGTTTACATTCTTTTGGTTGGTTTTGACCAGAGCTGTCGATTCCGGGTTCAAAAAGTTAAATACCCTGCCACATTTTACTTCCAACAAAGTCACTTTACTACCTCTTTGCAGTCAGCTGAATCAGAGCTGGTTGGATTTGTCACATTGTTTTCTCCAGGCTCAGAAATGACGCTTCTGTTTTTGACCAAACTTTTTGATGCTTTTAGTCACACCGTAATGGGTATTGCATGATTGAGCGGAGAGCACCAGGGATTCTACCCACACCTTATAAAATGTAGGGCCTACTGTCTGTTATAATAAATGAGCTTCAGGACAATGCATTATTTTTTTGTTTTGTTTAAATAATGAACATTACACACTATCTTATTGAGATGAAGTTATAGGCATTTTTTTCTTGCAAATGTCAGGGAGAAGTCTACTTGTAGATCAGTATCAGTATATCACGGTTCACTGAGTTGATGGCTGAGTTGATTGAGGCTAGAGAAACTGTGGGAACCGCCATCTGACATTGTTCACATTCATGTCCAAGTAGATGTCAATTTGACACAATCTACCATGGCACCTGAATTTCTTTACACATTTTACACACGTAGGCTACACACACACACAGTTTACTTCTTTATTTGGATTGACAGATAGACATTTATCATAGCACAAGCCAAATTTTATAGGAGTTTACACAAAACTAAAAGAAACTGCGCACTGAGTGTCTTAAGGATACATGTGGCACCTCCGTCTCCAGATGAAGAGGCTCCCGATTATGCTGGATATTGAGCAGAATTTGGTCAATCTTTTTGCCTGTTGTTTAGGGAGTCCACAGATCTGTAAGCCACGCACACACATTTTATGTACATGGCCTAAACTGCCAAAGATTAATGTTATGGTTTTACAGGAATAGCCACAGTTGTTTAATGCATTACACAATGGTTGGTATTTCAATATTTTGGAGGAAAAGCACGTTTCCATGTAGCTGTCAAAACAACAACCAATTTCTACTAGAATAATGGATTTATCCTGTTCACTGACTAATGTCAGATCAGGTGTATTGGGTGAATGATTGATGACATCCCCCAATGTATCACACTGATCATTTGTTAGGGAAAACCAGTCCACTGCAACACGTCCAGAATGGATTGAAGGGAAGTTGTTTGCATTGCGCAGTTCTTTTAAGGTCAGCGCTACAATGCGGTCGTGCCGTGCGATGTATAGTCCTTTGTAAGCGGGGCAGCCGTTTAATATATGCGCCATGGTTTCTCTTTGCTGGTCCTGGTGTAGCATACAGAATGGTTCGTGCTGGGTTGGATACCACGTGGCCAAGTTCGCTTTTGTTGGTAGCACTTGTAACCGGGATTTGATGGTGAATTTATGTATGTCGTCGTGCAGAGATGTGTTGCGTAGAGCAGCGTGGGATGCGTTGTGGTCGGCGTCAGGTAGACAGGCTAATTTTCCCTGAAGGCGTAGCGCTGTCCAACAATAATGATAATAACAATAATAATAATCATAAAAATGACAATAACTGTATTTGTATAGCACAATTCATGGAAGATATAGTTCAATGTGAAAATAAAATAAATAAACAAATAACAAACAAGTAAATAAAAAATAAATTAAATACATGAATAAAATAAATAGGCCTAATGTTTTTCTTGATCGCTTTAACATCATTTGTGAAACTGACTCACACAGAGTCGTCACTATCACTATTTCAGCAGAGCAAAAGACATGTTCAAACTGCATATGTTAGTTACACTCTCTTGACATATTTTCCGTTCTTATAACAGTTTTGGTTTAAAGGTTAACGTGTGTGCCATTTAAGTAGTACAAATTTCATTGTTTACAGTAGCCATACAGAAAATTATACTACCGTCTTTTAGAAACTGCTTTGAGTTGTATGAACACACCAGAGCACCTACAGTGAGTCCAATATGTATTTGATCCCTTGCTGATTTTGCCCGTTTGCCCACTAATAAAGACGTGATCAGTCTATAAATTTATGATAATATGTATTCAAACATGGAGAGACAGAATATCAAAAAGAAATTCCAGAAAATAACTTAAAATAATATATTTTAATTTGTTTGTACTTAATTTAGGCTAATAAGTATTTGACCCCTCTAGCTAAAGCAGATAAAGCGCTTTGTGGCAAAGCCCTAGTTGTCTAGCACTGAGGTCAGATGCTTCTTTTAGTTGATGACAATGTTTGTGCATATAGTAGAAAATATTTTTGCCCATTTTTCTTAGCAGATTATCTCCAAAACATTAATAGTTTGTGGCTGTAGCTTGGCAAATGGGAGGTTCAGTTCTCTCCATAGAATTACTATAGGGTTAATATTTGGAGACTGTCTAGGCCACTTCACGACTTTAATATGCTTCTTATTGAGCCACTTCTTCGTTGCTTTGACTGTATGTTGTGTATTATTGTCATGTTGGGAGATTCAAACATGGCCCACCCTTCAGTGTAGTGGTGGAGGGAAGGACGTTTGCACTCAGAATTGCACATTACATGTCTCCATCCATCCATTCGTTGACGATGTGAAGTTGTCCTGTGCCTTGGCCAGGCAAACACCCTCAAACCATAATGATACCACTTTCATGCATGATGGTGAGGAGGGTGTTCTTGGGATCATAGACAGCAGTACTCTTTCTCAAAACACATTGAATTGTGTTAATGCCAAACAGCTTGATTTTCGTTTCATCTCACTACAGCACCTCCTTATCATATCCTTAACCAGCCTGATGTCCGTTGGCAAACCTCAGGTGGGACTGCACAGGTTCCTTCTGAAGTAGAGGTACCATGTGTGCACTACAGGATTTTAAACCTCTGTGGCATTAAGTTCTACCAGTAGTTTTCTCAGTGATTTTGGTCACAGTAGCTTTGATATCATTGCCTAGTTCATCCCGTACAGGTCTAGGGTGCTTTCTTTCTGTTCTCATGGTTATCAAATCCCTACAAAAGGTCAAATCTTGTATAGAACCCCAGACAGGCTGATGGATAGTCAATTCGTATTCCTCACATTTTGGAAGAAATGCATCAACAGCTGGGTCATTAATACCCAGTCTCTATCTTGTGGCTTTGCAGCCCATTTAATCTTTGTTCATGTCTAAAATCTTGTCCCTGATATCATTTGACCGCTCTTTGGTCTTTCACATGATGGTGAGGTTGCTGTGTGACTGATTCACTCATACTATGGACTGATTCTGCTGATTAAATGTGTCTTTTATGCATGTTAGTATGTACTGGTGTCTTTCATTCAGATGACAAGTTGATCGGAAGTGCCCATCTGGTCTGTGGGCCCGGAACTGTAATCAGTTGGCAGGGGATCAAATACTTATTTTGCTCGATGAAATGGAAATAAATTAATATATATTCTCTTAAGTTAATTTCTGGATTTTCTTTTTGATATTCTGTCTCTCCATATTAGAATACATATTATCATAACATTTATTGACTGATCATGTCTTTGTTAGTAGGCAAACCAACAAAATCAGCAAGGGATCAAATACATATTGGACTCACTGTATTTGACACGCCCTCTCAAAAATCTTAATTTAACAATCAGTCTTTATACAGAGGGTCTTACTTACTTATTTGTTTGTTCTCTGCATGGAGTTCTTTTAGATATTTTAGTACATTCTTGTACTGCTAAAACATATTTTTCTTTACACATATTTTCTCTAATACTGTTATCTGCCATCAGTACATTTTTGATTACGTAAAAAAAAGAAGTTACATCTTTCTGATTCTCAATCCAATTATTTGCAAGAAGGCATTATTATTGTGTAACTAACAACACTACCTAGCCTACACTATATGTAATTTTACATAAGAAAACACACACACACACACACACACACACACACACACACACACACACACACACACACACACACACACACACACACACACACACACACACACACACACACACACACACACACACAAGTCAAATCTTTGTGCAAATCATTTACTGTGCCTGCTAGCTTACAGTCACTAGATCCTGATCAAGTGGAGTCACTGGCTAAGTAAAAGAAACAAAAATGAACCTGGCATGAAAGTTATTTAATTGACAACAGTGTTAAGCAATGGTAAATTGTGTCAAAATGTTTACCGTGCTATGTATTTTTCCGGCCATAGTGTAATGACTGACTGGTAGTGTTCATACACTGCTATGTACTGTGTATTGACTGAAAACAGACTTTGCTTTTATTGCATATGTTACATGTTTTGGACACGTAAGAGCCTTTTTCAAACAAGATGTGTTTGGAAAATCTGTTTCTCTAGTTATCCCGGTGCCTTAACAGTCATGACGATTTGCTTTTTGTAGTGACAACTGTGTCAAAGTCATCAAGAAAAACTGTAATAATAATAATAATAATAATAATAATAATAATAATGACAACAACAACAACAACAACAACAACAACAACAACAACAACGATAGTTTGGCCCATAGCTTGTTTTCTTATTTTAAAAAGGAAAATTTCACAGGGGAAAACAGCAGCACTCGTGCCACACTTATAAGGTTTTGGCTCAGTTTTGTCTTTCACCGTTCACACTCTTGCCTACGTACTTTCATCAGGGGCAAGTAGTTGTGTCACAGCATAAAATAATACAAACTAACACAAGTTGTAGAACTCCACACTTAACCCCAACCACACTTTTCACTGACCTTTCAGCTTATTCAGTTTCATGAATATATTAATACATGAACATTATACAACAAATAAGCAATTTCATATTGGAAAAGTAATCGTAGAATGAATTCATAGACATTACATGGAAGATTTTAACCAAAGCGATGTATGAAACAGGCCTACAACAAGATGACTTTTGACTAAAGTTGCTGCTCTGATTTAGGAGCTGGTTATATGTAGATATTTTTATATGCAGATATATTTTTTTCATTTACATGTAAACATGACATGTGGATAAAAATGAAAACTCCATTGTAAAAAGTATGATTTACTGTACCCGCTTAATGGGATATCGTTTTTAAATCCGTGGTTTTTAAATGTGCATTTTAAACATTTGTTTACATTTAAACCAAATTATTTTCAAAAATGTTTTGCAAATAACTCCTCAGCTGAGATTCTGTCCAAACCTATCTTAACCCCTGACTGTTCCATAATCACTGTACCATTTCAGGCTATTCATGGTACTATATATACATGACTTGAATAAATAATAATAATAAAAAAACTGGAGGAATTAGGGTGTTTTAAAAGCAGTAGTGTGCATACCATCCTCTATGTTGCACTTGCATTTATCCTTCAGCTGCATTTGAAAAATAAATTGTTAATTTTTACCTGCCATTTTGTTGTACCGTATCTTACATTTCCAGCATAACCATCTTGCTGGAAGGCAAAAGGAAAACATACATGTTTTTCCTGTTACAAACAAGAAAGTCAAAAAAGAGCACAATGGTCCGCCCACTGAGATTGACAGATTAGGCTAAAAAAGGTCTAAGGTGAGCTCTTTTGTCACTTAGCCACAATTTATAGTAGCCACTTGCAGCAGATACTTTATTTATTCATTTACGTGTTAACATGACATGTGGATAAAAATAAAAACTCAATTGTGACAGGTACGATTTAATCCCCTGAATGGGATATTTTTTAAAACTGGAGTTTTGACATGCACATTCTAAAACTCTATTTATGTTTAAACAAGAGGCCAAAACCAATGTGTTACATTTTGCATCTTGCTTGAACACAAAAGGAAAAACAGACATGTATTTCCTGTTAAAAACAAGACAGAAGAAAAGAGCACAATTTGGTGCGCCCACTGAGATTGTCAGATTAGGCTAAAGGTCTAAGGTGAGCTTTTTCGTCACTGATTTAACTGTTGAGCATGTTATTATCATTTGCAAGATGGCCGCCAGGAATGCGATGATAGGGGTGTTTTTTTCAGCTCTGTGTTATCACGATCTACTGAGTTGATCACTGATTTGATTGAGGACACAGAAACTGTGGGAACCATCATCGGACGTAGTTCACATACATGTCCAAGTAAATTTCCATTTGTTACACTCCAGCATGGCACAACAGCAACAGCAGAAGCAGCAGCAACAACAGCAACAACAACAACAACAACAACAACAACAACAACAACAACAACAACAACAACAACAACAACAACAGTCCTAATAATGGGCTCACAGGAAAATCTCAAGGGGGAAAAGCAACAACTGAACTCTAGGCCAAATTGCTCCATCTTCCCAACTTTTAAGGTTTTGTCTCAGTTCTGTCTTTCTCCTTTCAGGCTTTTGCCTATGTTTATCAGGGGCATGTGTGCTTGTGTCACAGCTTGAAACAGAATAAGAACTGTCTGGAGTTGGAAATGGTGGTTGAGTGGGTATGACTGTGACAGAGTGAGACCTGGGGTGGTCCATGTGTGATATCTGTGATGTGTGTTGTTGAGCGTAACAAAGCTGTACAAAATATCCACCACATTCCTGCCTTGCACTGCATTCCTGCCTTGCACTACTTTCAATGACAGTCATAGTGTAACACTTTGTCCAGAGAGTATTTAACAGCTGTCACAATGCAAATCAGCCAGCAGGGGACATCTGAGAGCCGCTACCCTTCTGAAAGTCAGATGAATGATGTAGTAGCCTCTTACTGCAGCAGGGGTCGCCGGCGACCCTATTCACTTGCTGAAAATGGTTTAATATCTCATAACAACATTGCTATGACATTACAGAGCGCCATAGTGCTGCGCTAAGGGGTTAATGATGTATTAATGATGTATTAACACTGTTATAAAGTAAGAATTCAGCAAGCATGCAGGCTTGCTGCAGTCCTCTATTTTTTTATTATTATTTCATATTTTGTGGTGATAAAATCACATTATTACATTACATTACACTTCGCTCATGCTTTCATTTATTCAAAGCGACTTCCAACTATTATTTTTCAGGGTATTGGTTACAGTCCCTGGAGCAATGTGGGGTTAGGTGCCTTGCTCAAGGGCACTTCAGCCATGGATGGAGATGTAGGGAGAGGTCAGGGGGGATTTTAACTGGCAACTCCTTGATTGAAAGACCAACTCTCTAACCACTAGGCAACGGCTACCCCAATTGTAAAATCAATTGTAAATGTACACTCACCAGGCACTTTCTTAGGCACACCTTTCCAACTGTTCATTGACGCACGTTTCTGATCAGTCAATCAGGCATTAGGCATGTAGACATGGTCAAGATGATTTGATACAGTTCAAATCGAGCATCAGAATTAGGAAGAAAGGTTATTTAAAAGACTTTGAACATGGCATCACTGTTAGTGTCAGGAGGGAATGGTTTGAGTATTTCAGAAACTAATCTATTGGGATATTCATGCACAACCACCTCTAGGGTTTATAGAGAATGGCCCGAAAAAGAAAAAAATAATATACAATGAGTGGCAGTTCTGTGGGCATTGGGAAATAATGCCTAGTTGTTGCCAGTTGTCAGAGGAGAATGGCCAGACTGGTTCAAGCTGATACAAAGGCATCATTAATTCAAAGAGAGCATCTCTGAACGCACAGCACATCTAACCTTGATGGGCTACAGGTACAGGCAGCAGAAGAACCACATCAGGAGCCACTCCTGTCAGTTAAGAACAGAAGCTGCCCGGGCTGAAAAGTACATAGGTGAGGGTTGAACAATGAGCAATAATACAGAATTCTTGCAGTTATGACACATCATGCTTGGATAGTTTATTGGCAGGTGTAAATTGATATCAGTTTGTGCTTGATATACTGTAATGGTTAATCTTACGTGTGCGTGTGTGTGTGTGTGAGAGTGAGAGAGAGAGAGAGAGAGAGAGAGAGAGAGAGAGAGAGAGAGAGAGAGAGAGAGAGAGAGAGAGAGAGAGAGAGAAAGTGTGTGTGAAAGTGTGTGTGTAGGAGCCATTTTGTACTTTTTTGTTTGGTGACACCTGCTGGCAGAAATGTAGAATACTCTGTTGGAATTTCGAATTTGGGTGACATGATTGGACCCGGTGCAATTGATTGTTGTATGCATCTGTAGTTATAATTAGTCAGCCTGTGGCTGAACATTAGCTCACTAGGCCTACCATGAATGCTTGTGCAACTTGGAACTTGGATTTACCCTGAGAGACGCCAGCAGGCACAAAGGTTTTATTTTTTCGTTTCTTTAATGATGGTGTTTATGTTTGATTAAAAAGAAGAACTTTGTTATTTTCTTTCCAGAAGGAAAATGGAACCTGATTAAGTGTGTGATATGGAAAATGAACCATCAAAAAACTATTAAAATCACCTCACGGAGTCTTATACTTACAAGAAGCCACTACAGTGTGTGTGTGTGTGTGTGTGTGTGTGTGTGTGTGTGTGTGTGTGTGTGTGTGTGTGTGTGTGTGTGTGTGTGTGTGTGTGTGTGTGTGTGTGTGTGTGTGTGTGTGTGTGTGAGAGAGAGATGTATGACAAGATGGATTACAGTAAAAGATGGGTAATGGTCATATTATGGATTTCTGCTAATATTGCTGTGTGGCAAGAATTTGGTTTCTTTCTAATTGTGAATGGAAATAGTAGAATAAGCTCTCCCTCTACTGGTAGGCAAATGCAATTCATGATAATGCTCTACAGTATTAAACAATATTAGGCTTTTACCATGCTTATATCATATCATATGCCTAATCCTATAGGTACATGAGTGTGAAGGCATTTTGATCAATAGTGTGTGACAATAATGCCCCAATATATTATATAGCCTCTGTAGCAGGGATGTAAAATCTGTCCCACGGACTCATTTTAATCGACCCATGAGTTTTCAAATGTGTATAATTTTGGCCCACATGTGTCAAAAGTAAGCTCCCCTCAGCATGGTTTTATGTAACTGTTGACCCTTAGTGTGTGCTGTGTTTTCATCCTTATTTATATGGTGTGCTTCGGTTTGCAGTGGACATTTCTTTTGCTGTGTTTTCTGTGTTTTTTATATGATTTGCTGTGCCTTGTTTGAATATTATAATTTATAGGACAATGACTTTTTAAGTTGTGGGTCTACGATTGCTTGCAACCAGCTGATTAGGCTACCACCATCAGCTGATCATCATCACCAGCTGACTCTCCCCTCTAATGAGTGACGCGGCGCTGAAACAACTGATTGACTGAATTAACAAATAGATGTGCAGGTGCGGAGCATAGGAGGACCAGCAGACGAGGCAGCAAGGCAGCGAGGTGCGGGTGGAAAAGACAGAGTCCAGCAACGACAGAAACGCTGAGGCGGCTGGCCGGAGATCGATAAGTTCTCTGAACTATCACAAGTATGATGGAATGCATGATTCATCACTGATGATGTGCCCTGACAAACAGCACATGGATATTACCATAGCAGTAGTCTTTATCCTCCCTAACAGCACTCCAACCAAACAAATCCTGAAAACATGTTAATTCATGCAAATAGCATGACATAATGAAGTTGAACAATATAAGGAAGTTAGCATCTGGCAGTTTTGACAAGTATATACTGCTGACAAAAACATTTCCTTTTCACAAATACAACATTTCTGGGTTTCCAATATAAAATAAATAGGTATTTTGAAATTAGCTGATAATGTAATTATCATGTAATAACCTTAATTTCAAAAAACCTTGATCTTGAAAATGACACCTTCCCTGAAATTAGATTTTCCTAGATTTTCAGTATGTTAGTAAGGACACCTGGATGAATTGAAATCAGTTGAAAAACCTTTTGTATCAATTTTTTGGGGGTTTGGTATATTAAGGCGTTTGGTGTGTGTTCGGTTGTGCGTACGGTGTGTGTAATTCCCACAACGGAGATCCAAAAAGGCTGGAGGGAGGGTTACATTTCATCCCTTCCCAAAACCAAAGATCGAGATGGAGAAATGCCTGGTGTGAACTAAACAATGTGGACGACCCCACCACCAGCAGCACGAACAGAAGCCACTATGCAAGCTAAGGTAAGAAGCTATCTTAATGTCGCTAAAAATCCACCTACCTCATTGAAAATATAATAGTATCACTACTTCAAATACAATTTAGTAGCACTGCCTTGCATTTTTGGGTAGCTGGAACTGGGTGGATGATCATAACACATAGCTGGATTGAATCTGCTACCTTCATTTAGCATAGGCTAACTGTAAGTTTACTGCCACTGTTGACTGTTATGTTCACATTGTGCGTACAAGTAGCTACCAAAGTAATGTTAATGTTGTGTACAGTTGAAAAGTTTGTCTTGTAGAATTATGGCTTTCAAAGACATTTGTGGGATGCCTCTTGGTTGCTATTTGCAGTAAACAAGCATCAGCAATGCTACCGTCCCCAGCATGGGCAAAGTATTCTGCTGATATTAGCGTTAGAATCCCATCTCATTAGCCTTCCTCATGTAACCATCGCAACTGAACTGAGATTTAAAAATAACGAATAGTATTGATTTAAGAACTCAGATTTGCTGTGCTTCACAATGTGCATTTTATGTCAGCGCCTTCAATCAGAGATGATTAAGTTATACATTGCAACATTAATAGAGATTGTTGTACCCAGTCATCATTCTCAAATCAACTCAAACATCTTACCCCTACACTAACGCACATCAACCTTGTATTACTATGAAAATGTAATGGAAAGTCAAACTGATTGTTTACAGGGTACGAGGAGAGAGCTCAAACTCCACTGAACAGCTAAACACTGTGGAACAAGGTGCTACAAACACCAGTGATCATGGTAGGTGTGTGTGTGTGTGTGTGTGTGAGCGAGATTTTATATGCAGTTTAACTTTTCCTGTTGTTGTTCTTTGTTTACAGATCCCAGTCATCCCACCCATAGAGGTAGAAAATAACACTAGAGGTGACCCCGCCCCCTTTTTACGGCAATCTGTAGTGGCCATTATCTGTAGCGGTAAATATCTGTAGGTAGATCAGAGAAATGGAAATTAACGGAGAAGGAGGCTCACCTCTGTCAAAAATGGCTTAATCATGTGAAAATGTCCATCAACACACTATACAAGGACAATAGTTGAAGTGTGTTGCTAACTATGTTCATAAAAAATATTATTTGATTTTTAAATGTATTTTATTCTCTATTGACTTGCATTGCCAGAAGGTACCTACACTACCTATGGAAGTTGGGAAGCTCCATCTGCCATTTCCCAGTGCTGTCGCAAATTGATGTGTCCTCTCTAGTGTTATTTTCTACCTCTATGATCCCACCACTGATCATGGCGATGAGCTTCAGATGTTGAGGGACATGGTGGCCACTCAGAAGGCTGAGACAAACTCCATTCACACACTACTTTGGCGTCTGTGCATGAAAGTGATGTGGTAGGCCATTTCCAGTAGCCTACTGCGCTGGATTCACCTATGAGCAGTTTAATACCTTGTATGAGTACTTCAACATTTCAAATAATCCAAGTACAGGGGCAAACCAGACCCTCCTTTGTGTAGTCAGCTGTTAGTGACCCTAATGACATTTAGACAAGGATAGTTGCTGAGATTAAGCATTCAGATTCCACATCAGTTTACAGAGTGTGAGCACAATATTCAATCAGTCAACATCAGTCCTGTGTGTATTTATTGTGTATTGATTATGTCACGGATCAGACAGACGACCACAATGGGGCACCTAAGTCACGCCCTTCTACTTCCGATCCATGGGGCTAGAGCTCTCAAAATTTTGAATGTGAGTTAATGGAGCGAGTCAAGCTAAATCCTCATCCCGTTTGGCATGTGCTCCGGATTTCACATATGATAGCAGTGAATTTGAAAGGTTTGGATTTGCGTCGTAAGACCACTCATTTTCGACACGCAAGAGACGTTATTTTAGCTTTTGTGCAAAACTGTGTTAGAGACTACACGTGCGCCTCGCATATCTGACGTGAACCGAGGCACAGCCAACCCTACCGCTGCACTGCGGCTTAAGTGGCTGCACGTCGGACATGCGACGCCTGTTGTGTAGTCCAAATAATTGTATATTTTCACACACAAACAACTCAAAAATCGCTTGCCAAGTGAAGTCAACAAGCACACCATTGGTTGTTATTAATTCTGAGGCACAGCATATGTGTGATCGACGGGGAAATGCGAGGTGGATCGGAAAATAGCTTTGATCAGTCCATTACAGCCCAGTCAAAAGTTTTTGCGTTGCCAGCCCCACAAGCCGCCCGGAAGGGGTGGAGACTTAGGTGCCCCATTGAGTCACACAAGGAGATTTATTGAAGTTCCAGGGAAAAGGAGGTTGGAAGTGAGTGAGGGTTTCAGGGGTCTCAGTGAAGGATTACCGGCGTGACAGGGGTCCCAGTAGTCCCTCCAACGTGCTGTGTGTGTGTGTGTGTCCCAGTGGCAGTGAAGCGTCCAACGGAGCCAGTGGAGGGTGGTCCAATAGTCCTGGTGGTGGGGACACAAACAACAGCACGATGAAACAAGGCAGAAGTACAGTTCAAGAGAAATCCAAAATCGTTGTGAAAAGTCAGAAGGCTGGTCAAAATTACCGGGGTGGAAGAGTAGTCAGGAGTCGAGAAGGCAGAAGGCAGGTCTTGTTTTCCGGGGAAGAAGAATTGTCAGGGTACAGGTGGGTCCGGGGTCACAAAGCAGTAGTCAGGTAGAAGTGCGAGCAAACAGGTTCAGGGTGTGAGCTTTGCAGACGATCTGACAAAGTAGAGCTGAAAGACAAGGCTTTAAATACTGGGAGAGGTTAGTGGGTAATGTAGCGCAGCTGGCAGAGTAATCAGAGGAGAGCAGGGCAGAGACAGGTGGAGCTAGTTTGGGTGAGTAGAGAGTGGTGAGCAGCAGTGTGGCAGATAATTGAAACCAATTAAGGTGGTGAACTGGTGGAGTGAGATGGCTCATGACAGATTATTTTGTTATTGTGTATTAAATACCATCCATCGTCATGCATATTGTCATGACCTGTGTATTTTCTTTTTTTTTGTTAAATGCTTTAACCCATTTCATGTCATGGTGAATTACCTGATGACTTAAGCCACTTCCAAGAGGGTATGTGTGGTCTGCAACAACAGTAGGAGGTTTGCACCAAATAGCTCAGGTGTTCCTGTCTGCCTTTGTAGGAGAGCCAGTTTGTCACCTGTCACATTGAAGTTCCTGGGGGGTGTGCAGTTGGCCTACAACAAAATTCTCTCTAACTTCCACTGATTACAATGTAGCCAATGTATTTGTAGATTACTGGAAATATTTATTTATCTATTCACTGAACTTTAAAGGCCAACTTCCGATAAAACACAGTTTTACTCACTCCTTTTGAAGATCGGACGGTCACCCCAAGTTAAACTCACTTGCAAGGCTCTCATAGCGGTGCGTCACCTCGTCTGGCTGTGTTTCCCGGTGTTTCCCAATTTACATAAATAATGCAGAGAAACGAGCGAATCACGAAAGCCTTTCTGTGTTTCGTCACGTCAAAAGAAGGCGTTGCCCACAAAGGTTTATGTCGACCCATTTTTCTAAAATAGTGCAGCAGCTAACCAAAACAATCATTCAGTTTGTGATACAAGCTTGAAAATTGGTACACATATAGCCAAAGGCATTCTAAAAAGAACTGGATATGGAGCCATCGTGAATTTTCAACATGGTGGCCATTTTTCAAAATGGCCGCCAGCAACATCAGTTTTCTTATGAGTAATGGATATAATATGACATTTTAGACACATTTAACATTCATACTACTTGGTGAATGTCTTATGGATAATTTAAAAGTTGTCATGAATTTTCAAGATGGCCGCCATTTTCAAGAAAAAGGCCATTAGCGTTACGGAGCTGACAAAAGCGTGAAATTTAGAACATGCTTCCTTAGGACCCAGTACTGCACTGTACTGTACTATACTATACTGTACTGTAATGTGAAATACTGTACTGTACTGTACTGCACTATACTGTATGCTACTGTACTGTACTGTACTGTACTGTACTGTACTGTACTGTACTGTAATGTGACATACCGTACTGTACTGTACTCTTCTACACTATACTGTATGCTACTGTACTGTACTCTAGTATACTGTACTCTACTGTACTGTACTCTACTACACTATACTGTATGCTACTGTACTGTACTCTACTGTATGCTACTGTACTGTACTCTACTTTGCTATTCTGCACCGTACTGTATGCTACTGTACTGTACTGTACTGTACTGTACTGCACCGTACTGAATGGTACTGTACTGTACTATACTCTACTGTACGTTTCTATACTGCACCGTACTGTATACTACTGTAATATACTGTACTGCACTGTACTGTATGCTACTGTACTGTACTGTACTCTACTGTACTTTTCTATACTGCACCGTACTGTATGCTACTGTACTGTACTGTACTGTACTGTACAACTATAGAACTGAAACATGTAGAGCATTCTGAGGTCATGTATAAAGCAAAAAAGTGTAGTGGGAATGAGTTATGTTATGGGGTATGGTAGACTATCCTTCCTCCCAGACTATTTGTGTGCCTTGCATATCAAGAAAATGAGTACCGTAATGATTTACTTTTATAGTATATACCATTTGAGAGTTGCTGTTTTATATAGATATTTCTCCTATGGGTAAGGGTGGCAAAGACCTACGGTACATGTTGTCCATCAACTGTCAGTTTTGAAGTACCAATTGAAGTACTCAATGATTACTGAGCTAACTGTAATGCAACTTGTGACACAATTACTTGGTGAGGACTTGTTTGCAAATTCAGGAAAAAACAATTTACCTCTGCCTACTTACTCAACACCTTAGAAAACATTTCCATTTAATTTGAACTGAAGACATACTGTAGCCTATATGTATATTGAATAATCTGTAATGCCATTCTAAAAATGGCAGAAATGCACTCAATATACACAATGCTACTTGTGAGAATGTAGAATTAGGTTTATTATGGGTTCTTCATACATATGGAGAGGTCCTGTCCTTTACCCTCTCTCATACAAATAAAAAATATCTGTCAGGGAAATTAGAGGATGGAGAACCTGCTACCTTGGACATCATCTTGCACTGACACTTCCCCATTCAGATGCTGCTCAGCAAGCATTAGCAGCAGTCGTCTATTCTCACCATAGTTTTAGTGTGGGAAATGCTCATTTGAATTCAGATTCAGAAAACAGCCAGTAAAATGTCGTTCAGTATCTGACTACTTATATTGCCTCATCATGATAAAACATTTGCTTTGCTTTCAGTAGAAATGTAATGCATTGCAATGCATTGTAGCATTGAATCGAATTGAATTGAATTGCTACTAGAGATGCACCGGATCCTGATTTTTAGGATCCTGTAGGATACCGGATCCACTGCTTAGGATCCTGCCGGATCCGGAACCGGATCCCACAAAAGGGTTGAAACATATAGTCTACTCGCACACGTGGGCCCTTTTTATTACGTTGGCTCAAACTATTTTTTAGACTCATTGGCTAATTGCCACATTGCCTGCAACGGACGCTTCCAAAGGGCTTTCACTCCATGCAGTGATTGAGGTTGTGAAAGACTGACTGAAAAGAGATGCACCAGACCCTGATTTTTAGGTAACATGCCGGATACCGGATCCACTGCTTAAGATCCTGCCGGACCCGGATGCTGTGAAGAACCCGGAACCGGAACCGGATCAGGTGCATCTCTAATTGCTACCTCCCGAATCGTAATCGAATCGAATCTTGAGGGCAGTGCCAATACACACCACTATGTACATTTTTGTAGTTTCATCAATCTGGTCAAGCAGGCTACCACTGCCCTTTCATCTCTGCTGAGTTCCGGACTATATTAACATTCATTGTCAGCTACTATAATGTCATTTATTAACAATGTAATGCATTACACAACATGACATATTGTATATGACAGTAGAAAAAATTTGAGGGCTCTTAGGCTAGAATTACAGCATATACCCTAAAGAAACACCATGCAAAGTGCTTTTCTAACTTCCGTAACGGTAAAACCCTTAACAGACTCCACTATTGTATGATTATCTGACATGGGCTGCCATCTTGAAAGAAACAGTGATACTATACTGTATATTAAGTATAGAATGAGATAAAAGGAAGCTTTGAATTCTGCATCATGAAAAATGACTGATTTGACACCGATATCACCTATATCAGATAAATCATACAAGTGACGGCTGCCATCTTGAAAATGGCAGCCATCTTGAATATTCATGACAACTTTTCTATTATCCATATCACATTTACCAAGTGGTATGAATGGTAAATATGTCTAAAATATATTATATCCAAGAAAACTGTTGTGGCTGGCGGCCATTTTGAAAAATGGCTGCCATGGCCACCATGTTGAAAATTCACGATGGCTCCATATCCAGTTCTTTTTGGAATGCCTTTGCCTATATGCGTACCAATTTTCATGCTTGTATCACAAACTGAACGATTCCTTTATATTTTGGAGCTAAGCTATTAGACTAAAAACATGTCGAGTAATTTTTTTCTGCTTGTTTTCAATACAAGCAACGTCTGGTGGCCCGAAATCTAGCTTAGCTTAGCTATCAGCTGGTTGCTACTCTCAGGTACACACACAGCACAAAGCCTCATCCATACAGCAAGCCCACTCTGGTTGCTCCGTGCCTGCAGCTCGCCTAGGGGTCGCTGTCGAAAGAGCACAGCCCTGAATGGAGCATGCACGCCTCCGTTGGCGCCCCTATAGTGCACCACCCGGAGAAGTGGCGACTCTGTTTCCCATTACATTCTATCCAAGAACAGGAGGACTGAGCCAATCAGAGACGCATTTCCACGAGAGCAGGAAGAGTGAGCCAATCAGAGACGCATTTCCACGAGAAACACGGAACACCCTCTCGTTTCTCCACAAGCCACATTGCTGGCTTGCAAAAACAGCTTGAAACAAAGCAACCAGAACGTTTTTTTTAAACAGGACCAACGCATAACACATTCAATAACAATGGGAAACACAGCCATATTAATCAAATGACGTTGAGAGGCCATCTTTAATGTAGGCTTACTGGGTTCCTAGTGACCGTAAAAGACCTTATAGAAACACCTTTGCTTTTGCAGCAACCACAGATGACACAGGCGCTGGTTTTATTTTGGGTTCATATTATTTGTGCCATTGCTGTGTGAAGCTTGTGGAGGATTTGGGTTCCAAAGGGTTGCCTTTCACTTGCATGAGGTCAAATGTGTTGAACAAGCCAAGGTAACGATGTGGGAGCAATACTGCCCTACAATCTTAGAACGCAGTAATTCTGAAAACGGCAAACTGAGAAAAAAGGCCTCAAAGTTTTCCATATGGCGCGACAACTGTGTTGCCGGTAAATTGGTGGTGACACTTCCTGGTAATGCTTGTTTAGGATAGAAATTTAATGCACACAAAAAAAATCAAAAAAACAACATTTATGTGTCTTTTTGCCACAAAAAACAGAGTTACTGCGTTCTTGGCTGGTATTACTGCCACAAAATGGAGTTACTGCAGGAGTTACTGCGTTCTTAGCTTGTATTACTGTCTACTCCCAAACCAGTCCCATTGGAACGTGCAGCAGTAACTCGCCTACTTACTGCGTTTTTGTTTAACTTTTTTTGGGTCATTTTTGCACTTTCAAAATGAGTTTTCTCCAAAACGGGACGGTGTTGGACCACCATTTTTGGACACAAGACAAATGAGGTAGTTTATAACCCATTTCCGATATAAAAAAAAATCGACCGTTTTGAGTTACTGCGTTCTTGTATTGCACGGCAGAATACACTGGAGCGCTACAGGTGAGGATGTTTACATTTGGCATCTGTCACCATCACATGGATTTAATGCTACAAATATGATGGATCACGTGGATTTAATGCAACATGTCATAAAGGTGACTTACCCTGCTGTACATAAGCACTACTGCTCCTGTTCTACAAAATGATGAGGTGCCTGCCTCTTACATTGGTACCTAGGCTTTACCCTGTATGTCATCTGTCTGGCTACAAACACAGCATATAACGTTGTGGATGTAGCCGTCATTAGCCTGTTGCAGACCTTTTTGTCTTGTCCAACTTTTATCTTATATCTTGCTGTTTCTCAACAAATTGCTTGTGATTTCTATGGGCAAAGCCAAAATTGACAGGGGTGAAAACATGTCGCATGCCATTCATTCTAATGCTGAGAACCTGGAATACGTGAAAGTTTGACTCACATAGCAACCATTGCTAAGGGGGGAGGAGTTTGCGGAAAGGTCAATTGAGTTCGGCCCTTCCTACCAGATTTTGATTCTTGGTTCAACACCTTCATCTTTGTGTGTGAATTGTATTGTGTTTAAATACAAAAAACTGCATTTTATATCATATTCATATGAAATAACCTGAAGAGGGTCTAATGGCCAAAACATTGCATTATAGTCAAACTACAGAGGTGTGCAAAAAAAACGAATATTATATGAAATATGAAAACATTTTGAACAGATCTTCAAGTACAATGCGTAAATCTTATCTGTGTTTTAAATTAATAAATCCTCTACAAATAACTAACAAATAACTTTTCCAAAACTTGTTCTTCAGTACAAACTGAGTATTGTTTCTACATAAAATGTGTTAGGCAAGTACAGTTCACCTTTGTAAGTGTATGGCAAGGGCAAATTGCTGTAAAATGTTTAAAAGCACATGGGCCTACGCGTTGCGGCCATATTGGCCTTCATCAGGGCATGACCCTCCCCATTCCATGCCCTGATGAAGGCCAATATGGCCGCAACGCGTAGGCCCATGTGCTTTTAAACTAAACTTGCCATATTAAATTAAAGGCGTTTTAAATATTTTTCTCAAATCTCAGAGTGCCTCTGCTTTTTCCTTCCTTTTTGGACCTACACTTCACCCGGTACAGATGAGCACCTGAGTAATATTACCCTGCAAAGTCTCCTGAGCGCTTTAAGCCCTTTAGTGTCTTCTCATTACTGTAAAATGTATTTAGATGAATGTAGATCTATAATCTATAAGGACCTATATAGTACTTAAACATACACAAAAGGGGTTATATTCAGTTTTAGAAACACTGCACATGTTTACATATTTCATTTTTATGCATTGTGAGCACTATGCAGCTTTCCAAATTTAAATCCTACAGTCGCTGGGGGTAATCTTCAAAGTGAGTATAATTATTGCATGCAAAATAACATCAAGATGTGCACCCTTTGTGGTCAAATTTTTATTGTAAAATGCAACTTTAAATGATACATTGTAAACATGTTTGTAGACATTGTACTGTAGATATTTAATGTGTAAATGTTAATGTTAAAATGTCAATAATTTTACATATAATTTCACATATAGTATATAAGGGGCAGCAGAGCAAAATCCAATTATGGTAAAATAGTACAGTAAAAGAAAACGAACAACCTTAACCAATACAGTTCACACATCAAACCAACTAAAAACAACAACACGGATATTGAAATGTGTATGTAATCCAAATCACGACTAAGGAAAGAGACTTAAAACTAAAGGCTACAAGGTGAGTAGAATTAGTTAAGTTAGAGTGTAAAGCAGGGAAGCTTTCTCGGAAGAGGTGAGTCTTCACTAGCTTCTTGAAGGTTGAGAGGGATGACATTTGTGTCCCTATGTGGTTGGATGTTTCTGTAAACACTGAAAATAGTTTACTAATGCTACATAATGTATTGTCTATCATATAGTGTATGACATTTGCTAAGAACAGTATTGAAAGAGGCATTGAGTAATGAATGAGTAGGCCTACACTAATAGTGGTGGTGGCATGTAATGGTAATGTTAAGTACAAAACATAAGGACATATAGACAGGGAGGAACGGTAGTGGTACTCTGCCAAGGCCTCTAGAGCCATGATGCAGTTGGTTATAATAGATTATGATATATCATATTAAAGCTTGGAGTCTGTAGTATACAGATATTATACTGTATTTGGTGCACCTTTTGCATAGCAACAGTTGCTAGGCAAAGCATCTTCCTTAGCAACCAGCATCAGTGATACGGTTCCTCTGCGATTACATTGTGTTGTGATGTCTGGATTTAGATGGCTTTTCCCAATTGCCACATGACTTCTTTGAACCTCCAAGATGTCCCTAATAAGAATTTATATACATATGATGTCCCCGGTTCTCTGGAGGAGTGGAGAAAGACTGCTCTCCTACGGGTAATATACATCCTCTGTAGTACTATCATGAATACATTTACCATCTCTGCCAAAGGCAAAAATGCTGGCCTTTCCTGCCGCCCTTGAGGGCTTGTTGAAAAGTAGTTTGTCGAGGGGTCTTGGAGTGGTGGCACAGTGAACCAGCAGGAGGCAGAGATGGTGTTTTGCGACACCAAGTGCATTCAGATAAATCCAGTGGGCCAGTGGAAAATAATGAACAAAAAACTGAACTAAACTTAAATGTAGAAAAATAGGGTAACACTTTATTTTATGGATACATCTATTAGCACTAATATATACAATATTAATGCCCGTGTAAGTAACTTGTAAGGCACGTACTAAGCAAAATAAGACAGTTGTTAAGCATGTATTCACAAATGTCTTGTTCATGCCCAATTAGGGATTTATTACTAATATAACCTTAGTAAGGACCAGTAAGCCTGTATTTCTATTTATTAGTAAGTAGTAAATGGCGGAATACAATATGTATAAGCTCCCGACACACTGTGCGGCCTAGGTAGTGTGGGGGCCCTAAGCCATCTGGGCTGAGTAATGCATCACTTTAGAATAGGGACCCTTATTCCACATCTTTTTCCACACTGTTCAGAGTTTGTTCACACAGTGTACCAGGAGCTTATACACATTGTATTCTGGCCCTTACTGCTTACTCATAAATAGAAATCTAGGTCTACTAGGTCCTTACTAAGATTATATTGGTAATAAATCCCTTATTGTGCATGAACAAGACATTTGCGAATAAATGTCTAACAACTGTCTTATTTTGCTTAGTACATGCCTTACAAGTTACTTACACAGGCATTAATATTGTATGTATTAGTGCTAATAGATGTATCCCTAAAATAAAGTGTTACCAAAAATATATACACCTGCATTTACATACAGTGCCCTCCATAATTATTGGCACCCCTGGTTGAGATGTGTTAAAAGCCTTAAAATAAATTCAGTGTTTATTGCAGAAGAATACTGTCACACTGAAAATTGTAGGAAAATGTAGCCTTCAACTCAAATGAATTGTAGGAAAATTAAAAAAATCCCTGACTAAAAAACAATTCTTTTTCATTAAATCACCTGTTCCACAATTATTGGCACCCTTAACAATTCCCAGGAAATAAATATAATTGAAGCATTTCTGTCATTTCTACAGTAGTTTACAAAGTTTACCAGAGTATGTAGGAACATTTAATTAGTAATTCATCACTTCCTGTTTCCCTGGGGTATAACTATGTCGTGACACCGCGGCCATTTCTCTTATCCACTCTTAAACATGGGAAAGACAAAGGAACACAGCATACAAGTGAGGCAGATGTGCGTCGACCTTCACAGGTCAGGCAGAGGCTACAAGAAGATTGTCACTCAACTGCAGCTGCCCATATCTACTGTGAGAGGAATAATTAAGAAGTTCAAAACAACTGGAACAGTGGTAAACAAGCCTGGACGAGGACCCAAGTTTATTTTGCCACCACGCACAGTGAGGAGGATGGTAAGAGAAATCAAAATATCTCCAAAGCTCACTGTTACAGAATTACAACAAATGGTAGCATCCTGGGGTCACAAAGTCTCCAAATCAACCATCAGGCACTGTCTACACGCCAACAAGCTGTTTGGGAGGCATGCACGGAGAAAACCTTTCCTCACCCACAATCATAAACGCAAACGTCTGGAGTTCGCCCAGCGGTATTGGGGCTTCAACTGGGACCGTGTGCTTTGGTCAGATGAGACCAAGATTGAGCTTTTTGGCAACAAACAATCTAAGTGGGTCTGGCGTGCCACGAAAGATGCGCATGCTGAAAAGCACCTCATACCCACTGTGAAGTATGGGGGTGGGTCAGTGATGCTGTGGGGCTGTTTCGCTTCCAAAGGCCCTGGGAAGCTTGTTAGGGTGCATGGCATCATGAATGCTTTGAAATACCAGGACATTTTAAATCAAAATCTGTTGCCCTCTGCCAAAAAGCTGAAGATGGGTCGTCACTGGGTCTTTCAGCAAGACAATGACCCTAAACATATGGCCAAATCTACACAGAAATGGTTAACCAGACACAAAATCAAGCTCCTCCCATGGCCATCTCAGTCCCCAGACCTCAACCCCATTGAGAACCTGTGGGGTGAGCTGAAGAGGAGAGTACAGAGGAGAGGACCCAGGTCTCTGGATGATTTAGAGAGATTCTGCACAGAGGAATGGCTGAAGATCCCTCTTTCTGTCTTTTCCCATCTTGTGAAACATTATAGGAGAAGATTAGGTGCTGTTTTGTTGGCAAAAGGGGGTTGTACAAAATATTAACAACAGGGGTGCTAATAATTGTGACACACATTATTTGATGTCAAATAATTATTTCCTTATGTGGGATTTTTTCCCCACTGAATAAATGCACTTGTATTGAAGGTTGGATTTTTCTCTTTTTTTCCATTAAGGTCCCATATTATTTAGAGAAAAATAATAATAATTGGAAGCTAAAAAACACATCTCAACCAGGGGTGCCAATAATAATGGAGGGCACTGTATTTACAGGAAAAATAAATGTATGCATAAGAGTGATTCTACAAATCGACTGCGCTTTTAAGTCCATGGATTTTATTTGCCAATTCCACTAACTATTAACTGCATCCAATGATGTTTTGGACATTAGAAAACATTTATCTTTCATATAATACAGAAAGTGTAGACATGGAATTATTTCCCTCAGCAAGAATGAATATTTAATACTGGTTTTGGGCGTTTTCATGCCGTCCCGTTTTCCAAATGTCAGATTCAGTCTTCATATTAGCATGTAAAGAAACTTTTTTTGCCCAAGACGATTGCAAATGTTGATTCACAGTAATCATCACAATATGACAAAACTGTCAGAAAGACCACTGTCCTTTCCATTATACATGAAATTTACCATTTTGTGTGTGTCCACGAAAACGGTGTTAACCGTGTCACGGTCTGAAACCCCCTCCATAAATCAGTAATGGTTTGGTCTTAGGCCATACGAATAACATCACGTGATGTCATAACCTCTTTGGCAGGATATGGGAAGACTTTTTGGTAAGTTTTGAGCTCCATCCTTCCATAATTTAATCCAATCTTTTTCATGTTCTCATAGCGGGAAAATTGCCTGTCAACTGTGTTGTCAACATATTCATAAGAATCTGAATTAGAAATCACATGTAGAAAAACACAGATAAAGCATACAAATGCATGAATTGATTAAGGTGTTATGGTGGAACTTCTGAGGTCCTCAGTTAGCACAACACCATAAAAACAATGGTGTTACAATTAGCTATGACAGTTAGGGTTGCCAGATGAGGCTGATGATTTCCAGCCCAAAAAATGTTCAAAACCCACCTAGAAGCACAAAATCCCGCCCAATTCTATTGATTTCTATGGCACAAAGTGGTCTGGTTTTTCTGATAAATGCCATTTTTACCCGCACACGGCCATCCTAAGCAGCCCAATTGGGCGGGAACCAGCCCAATCTGGCAACACTGATGACAGTTGAGGAGGAGTATGTTTTTGCCAATTTATCTCCATATTGACAGACAAACAAACAAAATAATTTGTGTTCTAGGGAGATGGGTTCGTCTGCTCTGTTTTTTTTTCTTCTTAAAAAGTGCAGACTTGTTCCCCGGCCTGCACTGTTGACCGTAACACAGTTGAGTAACACGGTTGACTGTTTTGAAAGTGTTTTTGAGCTATTGATCCCTTATGTGTTGAAAAAATCATATGAACAGACACTCAATTCAAATCAGACGTTACAGGGATTTATAATGGAAAATGTGTCTGTCTGTATCACAGTGAATCATAAAATCCTACTTATGAAGCTCAACAATCACATTTTCATATTTCATAATGACACCATTATTGCTAAGGGACATAAGCACTTTCAAACGTATGTTGTGTCAACTCTGTAGTATTTGTATATATGTTTGAAATGACATAGTATTTGTCCATAACACTGTTGACAAAATAATCAAGCAAATGTTCGCTTTCATTAGAGTACTTATCAAATGATTTAAGATTAAGCTTGGCAATTTGTTTGTTTGGAAACTTAAATATATACACTATGTAAACATCTAGGTCATTTAGTTGAAAAAAATACTGATAATTGACATTTTGCTTTTGCCAAAAGCGTAGGGGAGTTGTAGAATCACTCATAAGCCAACATAACAAAATGGGAAAATAAACAAAATAGCCACAGGCTCACAATCAGAGTTTCAAGTTCACAACGTTACTCACACATCTGAGTATTGGGAGCATGGACGCACGTCCGTTCACCAAGGAGCTCTCCCTGCTACTGAGCAAATTCCCCATTATCAGGGCTACCTGACGCACCACGCAGGTGGACTATACCATTACAGCAAGAAACTATAGGGGTGCTAAAAATCAGAATGACATTAACATTAAATATCACGGATTAAAATGGTACCATTACTACATACATCATACTAAGCCTTCTAAATAAACATATTACTCATGAACAGACATTAACACAGTCATTTAGTGTTCTAAACACCAAAATATTACCGCGAGGGTGCAACCATGTGCACTCACAACTCTCCCACGGGAATATAGCATTGTCAAACACTGACGCGCATCTTTTAGGAAGATGCGGTAATGAGGAAGCACTGGTAAGTTTTCAAACGCTAAGAAAACATTAGTGGATGCACTTAGACATCTTAAAACCTAGCGGTTACATTACTAAAAGATCGAACATTGTTGCCATAGGCATATTTGTGGGCAGCCGTGGCCTAGTGGTTAGAGAGTTGGTCTTTCAATCTAGGGGTTGCGGGTTCGAAGCCCCCCTGACCTCTCCCTACATCTCTATCCATGGCTGAAGTGCCCTTCAGCAAGGCACCTATCCCCACGTTGCTCCAGGGACTGTAACCAACTGTAAGTCGCTTTGAATAAATGAAAGCGTCAGCTAAGTGCAATGTAATGTCATGTAATGTAATATTTACACAAAAGGACACATGCAGCGTTTTCACCGTTTGTGTATGTTCTGTTGTGTCGTTTTGACTGTGTGGATGCATGCGTGAATTGTTTGAATATGAATGAAGCCCTCGTGACTCTAAGTAATATGTGCACCCATACGTTAGACCTCCAGGCATAAAACACATTGCAAACATGTTGTAAAACTTTCACGTAGCAGAAAAGTAAGTCCATGATTAATATTAGCAAGAGACATGAAAGTTTCAAAGAGGGAATGGCGTTTCAAATGTTCAATGGCGCCCGCATAGGGAGCCGTGATGACTCGCACAGAGTCTGCGGCATCACAGGGCTATAAAAGGCACATTCTCTTCCACCAAGATCCTCAGCTTTCAAGAGCGAGAAGGGAGAACTAGAGAGCATTCTCTCTCCACTCCTTCAGAGAACTGGAGACATATACAGCTCTGGCAAAAATTGAGAGACCACTTCGGAAAAAAATCTGAGTTTGCTATGGATAGGTGTGTGTTTGAGTAAAGCAAACATTGTTATTTCATTTTACTAACTACCATTGTCATTTAGATTTATTTTAATGGTCAAAATAACACATAAGATGCAATGTTTCCAAATCTAAAAAAAGTCAAAGAAAACAAGTTGATATTAACTTAAAAACTCTTGATCACATTCCAGAGGTTTTCTTGGGCCTGACGTTTGGGCTGACCATGTCAGGGTATTGATCTGGTGGTCCTCCATCAACAGCTTTATTGGCAAACTGAGTGGCTGGAGTATTGTCTTACTTTACCAAAACTAGCAGAGAAGAATGCTGGTCTTCAGTCCAGTCTTCATACTTGCCCACTTCACTGCTTTCGAAGATCGTCTGGGAGTTGAAGACCGAAGCTTTACTTTAGTAATTCAGCGTCCTTAACCGTTACTACTCAGACAAGGTTCTCGTCGGACAGTTAAACTGAATTACTCGAGGTAAAGTAAATCGGAGGATGTGCGCAGGTGTGCGCTGCCTTTTATAGCCCCCGAGGACAACGGGAAAAGGCCAGCCTTTTTGCCTTCGGCAGGGATGGTAAATGTATTCATGATGTATGAGTATTGTGATTGAGTATTGTGTATGAGTATTATGATGAGTATTACCCATAGTAGAGCAGTCGTACGAGCGACTGAAAGAGAAGAGTTTGTTTTTACATAAGGTTTCGTGTGAAAACTACAAATAAATAATTAATTAAAAAAAAATTTTACACAGAACAAGCAGCTGGTTATGTCAGCGATATACCAATTTCAAGCAAAGACTTTGTATAGCTTACAGTGTATACATTTTTAACCTCAAACACTTGCAAATGGGGCTGGACTGGGACAAAAAACATCCGGGCAATTTTATCTTAAACTTCCCCCTGATGGTGCATACACACCAACGGCGTGGACGTCCACTGAACGTGTCCAGTAGCAGTCCGAAACGGTTAGAATACATGTAAACAGATCATACCTTGCACACAGGAGCGCGGTGCAAGCGTGGCCCGACCGGACATGTCTGCGATGCTCCTTGAAAATAGAACTCGATTCTATTTTCCTACGCGGACATCCGTGTTCAATGAGCGGGTTCCATTGAAAATGAATGGCTGCTGCCCGCGGATAGAACATGGGCGCTGACTGTGCGCAGTGTGTAAGGCATCCCGCGAACCTCTCGGACTCACACTGCTCCCGGAGACATTAAGTGAACGTGAATATATTGATGTGCATGTATCGTCAGACACACAACCTATTTTCGTGCCTGTAGACTCTACACTGTCTATATTGAAGATGGACAAATGGCTAAGCTATACAGTATTTACTTGAACAAAGGGATGATTCTCTCTAATGTCAAAATACAGATCGATTAGAGAAGCACACAACTTTTTTGGTCGTGCTTCTCCCTCCACTCTTGAATTGTTTTGATTAACCGTTCTACATTCAACGTTTGTTCTGTAATTGTTGCATTTAATTTGTCTACTTCGAGGAGGTGTTTACTTTTTAAGTCAGTTATTCTATCAAGGAAGTTGTTGACTTCCTCTGCTTTCTTTTGGACCTCATCTTCAAATCTCTTAGTCAACATCTCGAATTTCATTTGATTTTCTTCTTCCATTTTCTCTAACTTTTTCTTATGTTTTTCCTCTCTCTCATCATCCTCCTTCTTTCTCCTCCTGCTCTCTTTCTCCTGTTCATGCTCAAACTCTTCATGTAGTGTTTTGAACCTCTTTCTGCTCTTCTCATCCTCTTTCTCCCTTCTTTCCCTTTCCTCAGCTCTTGCTTTCTCCCACTCCTTTTCTTGTCGTGCTAATGTCTTCTTCATATTTTTTATTTTATTTGCATGTTCCTTTTCCAGTTTTTCTCTGTCCTTCCTTTCTTGCTCTCGCCTCTCTTCCTCTTTAATGTCCCGTAGTCTTCGTTCTCTTTCCATCTGAATTTCAAATTCTTCTTTTCTTTCATTTTGCTGCTTTTCCCAATCTAATCTCTCACGTTGTTCTTTTTCCTTTGCATTTTTTCGTTCTTCTTCCCATTCCCTTAACTCATTCATTCGTTGCATACAAACCGATTCAGTCATTTTCTCTGCCTCCTTCACCTGAGATTCTAAATGCTCTCTTTTACGTTCCATACTATCCATTCTCATTTTCTCCTCTTCAGACCTTCTTTCCCTTTCTTTTTCTTGTTGTTCAGCAAAGCGGTCTCTTTCTTGTTTTTGCTTCTCAAGTAACTGCTTCTGTTCTTTTTCTGCTTTATCTCTTTCTTCTTTAATACGTTCTGTGTGATCCCTCTCCATCTGTTCTCCCTGTTCTTTCTGTTTCCTTTTGAGTTCCTGGACCGTTTTTGCCCATATCTGTTCCTGGGCCTCTCTCCTTCTATCATCCTCTTCTTCCCTGTCCCTTTTCTCTTTCTCATATCTTTCTTTCATCTCATTCTTCATAGACTCTTCCTTTTCTTTCAGCATAATTTCTCTATCTTTTCGTTCCCTCTCTAGTTCCTCTGTTTTTTCTTTCATCATCACTCTTAGGTCTTCTTCAAACTTGGCCTGAAGTTGTTCTTTTTCCCTCTGAATTTCCTCCTCCCTCTCCCTCATCAGTTTTTCAAACTTCTTCTTAATTGCGTCTTCAGCCATTTGAAACATCTCATTGGTGTAACAGTCTCCACCATTGTTCTTCACCATTATATTGATTTTCTTCATAAGATCAATCACCTGACTAGGATCTTTCTCTTTGTTGTTGACCACATGAAAACGTCCATCACAATCATCAATTAGCTTTTTAATCTCTCGATCACCTTTCTTAACGTAATTTTCGATAGAAAACCACTCCAGACCATCCCCTTTGGTGAAAAGAATGATGATGAATTTCTCTGCATTGGTGCCAAAAGCACCTTTGATTAGATTCACTGTTTCCCTTTCTTCAGCTGTCATCTTACTGCCAATAGACAGAACCAACAGGAAGGCGTGTGGTCCGGGGGCCAGGTAACTGAAACACTTCATTATTTCTTTCTTAATCACTTCATTGGGCACTTTTGTGTCAAACAGCCCTGGTGTATCAACAACAGCAACAGCTTGGCCATTTACTATTGCTGTGCCCTTTTGACAAACTTCTGTCATTGATGTACTGAAAATGGAAGTTTCGAAAACTTTTTTTCCTAAGATGGTGTTTCCTGTTGCACTCTTTCCAACTCCCGTTTTTCCAATCAGGACAATCCTGACACAATCTGTGTTCGATCCAAGTGTATCTAAATAATAAAACAGCAGACATGGTGAGAAATAAAAGCATTCACAGACCACAAAATAAAAAAAATATAACATCCTTCTCACAGTTGTTACAAGCCTGTTTAAACGTTCTGTATCTCAGAGCCAGAGCTGGTTTTGTTGTGAATAATGCCCACAGGTATCAAAGAGCAAAGTTAATTGCAGAACAATGAAAAATAACATGTTGCTTAAAACAGTAGAGGGTTATGGTTGGAGTACTGGCTGGGCCATGAAACCTGAAAATTAGCTGCCCTTGATGACATTTCCTCCTCAAAACATGCTCTGATGTAAATATTTGACGTACATCAGGTTTGTAGGAACATGTTTCTGGCATGTTTCCAAGCCCAACACATGCCAGATAGTTGTCCACAGGGGCGCCTGCAGACTTGACCAGTAAGGTACGCACCAACCCCCCCCCCCCAAAAAAAAAAAAAAAACCGGAGAAATGACAGCGGACGATGACAGCGGAGGAGGAAAAAAAACATAGGATTGGAGTATAGTCAGTATGTCTGGGGTGGTTTTCTTTATCAGTCGTCAATTTTTCTTATTGCTTTAGGCTAGGAAACAAGGTAACTTGTTGACGTTGACAAGGTGTTGGCCTATACGGTTTTGAAAACCTTTTGGCTATTGGCTATCCTTACTATTACTTTTTTTTTTTTTAACTGCGACATTGAACTGCAGCGACTTCCCCGACTATGCTACTACGAAGGCCTGCATGCACTTGTGTTCTCTCTCGTGCATGGGGATGAAACAAGTAGGCTATGGTTATTTGATTTTTCTGCCATCGACGACGCCACGACATAGGCTATATGTTATTCCAAGTGGAAGTGGGAAATGGAGAGCTGTCTTTGCTAACTAGAACTACTAGACTTAAATTTGTGGGCTATGTCTGACTGGAGGTAGCCGCTCAAGTTAGAATTCCGCTGATGGAACTAGAACTTGTTACTGTATCTTTTTTCAGGAGCGCACGAGTTTTACGCACAGAAGCAAAAAGCAGGCTATCTGCCTTTGTAAATTAATGGTGCCCAACCATAGTCTCTGCTCTTTAATTTGCTTCATGCTGCTTCTTCTCATATAATATGTTGCATTGTCACAACATTCATAGAAGACACAATAGGCGTAATATTTATTAAAAAAAAAAAAAAAACTTCCTCCACTGGTGAAGGTACGCACAGTGCGTACGGCTCCAGGCGCCCTTGGTTGTCCATGCATGGCATACCATACTCCAGTTAAAGTTAAAGCAGTTAAAGCAATGGCTCTAAAACGGGTGCACTAATTTTTTCTAGGAAAACTACTGCAATACCTCTCTTAACTCCTTCAAACCTACTCCCAGTCTGTCACTGAGGTCCTCTGGCAAGGACCAACTTGTCACCCCCTGCACCAGACTTGGTTTCTGAGCTGTCTGCTACCGCTATCCTCTAGAACAGTCTACATCTCCACATACACCAAGACTCCCAACTGATTTCCTTCAAAACTCACCTAAAATCCCCTCTGTTCAATAAGGCCTACAGTCATGGCCAAAAGTATTGGCACCCCTTCAATTCTGTTAGAAAATACTCAATTTCTTCCAGAAAATGATTGCAATCACAAATTCTTTGTTATTAAGATCTTCATTTGTTTTCTTGCAATGAAAAAACACAGAAGAGAATGGAAAAAAAGGCAAATGAATGATTATTTTACACAAAACTCCAAAAATTGGCCGGACAAAAGTATTGACACCCTCAGCCTAATACTTGGTAGCACAACCTTTAGACAAAATATCTGCGAACAGCCACTTGCGGTAACCATCAATGAGCTTCCTACAACACTCTGCTGGAATTTTAGACCATCCTTCTTGAGATTTGAAGGGTGCTTTCTCCAAACTGCCACTGTGAGACCCCTCCACAGGTTTTCTATGGGATTAGGGGGTGGACTCCTACATTATGCAGCAAAATTTGTTGATAATCTTCAGACTTCATAATTCCATGCACACGGTCAAACAGTCCAGTGCCAGAGGCAGCAAAGCAACCTCAAAACATCAGGGAACCTCTGCCATGTTTGACTGTACGGACCGTATTCTTTTCTTTGAAGGCCTCAGTGTTTTCCTGTCCATTCAAATGAATGCAGGAAAAAAGATGAGGCCTTCAAAGAAAATAACACGGTCCGTACAGTCAAACATGGCAGAGGTTCCCTGATGTTTTGAGGTTGCTTTGCTGCCTCTGGCACTGGACTGCTTGACCGTGTGCATGAAATTATGAAGTTTAAAGACTATCAACAAATTTTGCAGCATAATGTAGGAGTCCACCCCCTAATCCCATAGAAAACCTGTGGAGAGATCTCACAATGATAGTTTGGAGAAAGCACCCTTCAAATCACCTCAAGGATGGTCTAAAATTCCAGCAGAGTGTTGTAGGAAGCTCATTGATGCTTACCGCAAGTGGCTGTTCGCAGATATTTTGTCTAAAGGTTGTGCTACCAAGTATTAGGCTGAGGGTGTCAATACTTTTGTCCGGCCCATTTTTGGAGTTTTGTGTAAAATGATCATTCATTTGACTTTTTGTCATTCTCTTTTGTGTTTTTTCATTGCAAGAAAAACAAATGAAGATATTAATAACAAAGAATTTGTGATTGCAATCATTTTCTGGAAGAAATTGAGTATTTTCTAACAGAATTGAAGGGGTGCCAATACTTTTGGCCATGACTGTATGCCTTCTAACCCCATCCCCAACCCCAGCCATCTTTTTTACAAAGTGACCTTGGGTCTATGAAAGGCGCTATATAAAATGAAGTTATCATTATAATTGTTGCTGTCATTATTATTATTATTATAATTATTATTATCATTACTATTATTAATAATAAGTATGCTTGCGAGCTACTAATTGTTCTCTGACAGTTTATTCTTATTTCGTAATCTACATTTTTCACTTTCACCTCGACCTATGGAAATCACCATGCATTCACACGCCGGCTCTGAATTGTCGCAGCGTTCGAGAGAGAGTCGCGGTACGAGCACCAAAACGACCGGTTCGTAAAGGGCTCTGGGTACATTGCTCGCTGGCCTACCCCCTTTTATTTTAATTTTTTTTAATTTAATTCGATCACCAGACTCATTTTTCCTCGTGGTTCCTTTTCGTTTTCGATCTGTTATTACCCTCATTGAAATGTATGGTAGAATGTTCAGAATGATGATGTCACAAACAGTGGCAGTTAGAGTGAGAGGTGACCAGTCCTGTCTTCGGTTTTCAAACAAAATAAACAGCTTCACCTATCGACTAGGTAAAGGCATTGTCAGAGAGGTCTTGGCTCCGACTACTAATTGTGTTAAAGGGACACTGTGTGAGATTTTTAGTTGTTTATTTCCAGAATTCATGCTACCCATTCACTAATGTTACCTTTTTCATGAATACTTACCACCATCATCAAATTCTAAGTAAAAAATGCACTTTTCATACATGAAAAGGGGGATCTTCTCCATGGTCCACCATTTTGAATTTCCGGAAATAGCCATTTTTAGCAGCAAAAATGACTCTACTTGGACCATACTAGAAAATATTTGTTTATTACTTAGTAAACGTTCATGTAAATATCAAATTTGGTGATAGCCAACCCAGTCTCAATGAGCAGCATAGTTGCAGTACCTTTTTTGACCATTTCCTGCAGTGTCCCTTTAAGATCATTAGCCAACTCTAAAAAATGTTTGAGAGAGAGCAGTGTTAAAATCCCTATGAGTCCCCTATAAGGTTTCTCCATTCATTAAGAAAAGTGTGAGTGAACAGGTCAGCGCATAGGCTGGAAGATGTCAATTGTTTGACTGAACCATTTGCCCTAGAAAAGCGATCTCAGTTTTGACATTGAGAGCAGGGTTGTGTCATTATTAATTTCATTTGAAAACTTGCACAATTTGAGGAGATATGAGAGTGTAAAAACAGGGCAGCACACATTATTTTATTGTACTTCAGCTACTGTAATCCTTTTTCCATACAATTCTGAAGCGACTTGTACCCTGTATCGATTTTATTTAAAGCAACAAAAGTTGCACCAGAACCGTTTTCCATCAAAAAAGTATTTTTTGTATTTAAGCTACGTCACAATGCCTCTCGTTAATCCACATATTTCTGTCGCGCTTGGTAGTTTTCCATCCCCTGCGTCACTCTTTTAGAAGGTTTATGTCAAAAGAAAAAGGTAGCATTTATTGTGTGTGAGAATTGCTATATGTCCAAGCCAATATGCTGGTTAGAAAATTCCATCATTGCACTACTGATGTCAAAGTCAACCTGTTTAGAACTTACTGCTCCCCTCTTTATACAGCTCCTCTCTGGATCAGATACAAGAAGGAGAGTCTACTGAAACTGAAGGTAGCTTACAATGATTGTCTTAGGATCCTCCTAAAGAAACCAAGGAGTACTAGAGCCAGTGGGTTATTCTGCAAATTTGGTCTAACTACTTTTATGGCACTGTTCAGAAATCTAACCTTTAAGTTCATGAGCAGGCTTGATTGTGCAAAAAATGAGCTTATCGCTCAATTGGTTGATCCAAGTCGTAGCTCTGTAAGATATATGTCTACTATCTGGGAACACTGGCATGAATGCCTTCACTAGCTTCCTTTTATTGTATGTGTATTTTTTTATTGTATTGTTGATGTGTGTATTGTAATGTGTCCAATTTGGGCCCTGAGCCTGTAATAAAGTTTATATATATAGCCTTGACCGACAAAACAAGATGGACAATCTACGTGTGTTATTAATAATCAATATACTATCCGCAATAATTGTTATCAGAAAAAGGATGACAGCCCGGAGAAGGCGACTCGCATAGGCCTACGTAGCCTAATGAGTGTCCTTTTTACTTGGTAGTACTCGCAGATCGCCAGTAACCTGGCAGCACCAAAGGTGCTGTTTGTGGTGGGAGATGGACGTGTCAACATACGGACAGTCAGTTCCTGACTGTTTTTCGAGTCAGCAAAAATCTGTTTCGAGAGGTAGGCTATGAGGCCTGACTATGCGAGCAGGAGAGCAGATGTTTCGTTGGGGAAACGGGTGGCAATAGCACTTTTTAAACTAGCTTTAGGCCCTACAATACAATTGCAATTTTTACAATGTTACAGCCCCTGGCAAAAAAAAAAGTATGGAATCACCTGTCGTGGAGGATGTTCATTCAGTCATTTTAGCTTTTTTTTTTTTTTTTTTTTAGAAAAATGATGAATCACCCAACTCAAAACTACCTAGTCTGACCAGCAAGGGCTAACCTATCCCAAGGCAAAAAAGGACTACACAAACAAAATAACTCCACACTTCTCAGATAGCAGAGACGCACAGAGCTTATGGCAGGATTTACAGGCCATCCCAGACTACAGTAGGCCTAGACCCGTGAGAGCAACACCTCCCCCCCATGACCATCCCCTATACCTCTGTCAGTGTGAAAAGGACTAACATCAACTGAATGAACATCCTACATGACAGGTGATATTTTTTTTGTCTGAGGCTGTGCGCCTATCACACAGTAAAATTTGCAGTCTTAAGTCAACACTGCTTTGAGCATATGGTCCCAATCATTTTAGTGTTATTGTACTGTTGAATTAACACTTGAAGAGTTGAATGTAACATTATAAAGCAGAGGAGAAGATCCTGAGTCAGCTGAGGACACTGAGGCAGCGGCAATAAGAGATGCCCTGATTCGTCACCTGATGAGTCACATCCATTTGTGAAAGACCACAGAATTCACATGAAATGAATATGTATATTAAAAACAAACATGGGCATAATTCACAAAAATGCATTTAATAAATATTAATAATTAATATTAAATATTAAATAACATTTCACAAATATTTCCATGTATATTTAAATTAAACAAGTACAATGTGTACTAGTGGGAATCATGTTTAGGTTTAGAGGCGCTTGTCGGACGTTGTCCGAGAGGTTAGCATCTCTCTATCTTACTCCTCCTGCCTCTCTTGCCTTTTCAGTAAGTCCGACAGCTGCTGACTCTATGCAGCTAGTACAGACTTTTTCTTCAGTGGCCTGCGAAACAGGCAACTACCTCCTACTGCAGCTGGGGTGGGGCCTGGGGGCTATGAATCCTTCATGGTCACTTGTCCACTGTAGTCTTCTATTACATGAGGAAACACATGAAATACAAACACATTTAATTAAGTTATCTGAGACATGGTATTACACTAGAGTTGTTTTTAATCAAAGTTAAAGGGTGTCAACTAAGCTTGAACATATTCAGTTCCAATGATTTAATGGATATCAGTGTTAAGGATATTTTGAAGCTGTTTATCAAAATGACACCTCAACCTCTGACAGCGAAAACTGAGTGCACCCCTATTTGAAAATGCATAGAAAGTAGGGATGCAAACGATTAATCAATTAATCAACTGTAATCGATCAATGAATTAATCGATTTAAAAAATTAATCGTAATTAATCGACAATTCAACTGACAAGAGACCCAGGTGAAATGGACATGTGAAGAGTGTTTGTGAAGAGCGGTGTGAATAGTGGGAATATTTAAATCACCTATCACCGGGAAATAGAATTAATTCAAATGTGGTATTTTATCTCAATTTTTAATGAAAATTTTTAGATTTAGTAGTTTTTTTCTAGAAACATTGAGATTTCGGGGGGGAAACGCAGCTTATCAATTAATCGTAAGTCGATCGATAAGGCTATCAACTAATGATTAATGAATTAATCGATAATATGCATCCCTAATAGAAAGGTCTTCAGTGAGGCATGATTTGCTTCAGTATCACAGTGCTTTGGACCATTTCTTGTGGTCTGATAAGCCCAAGATAAACGATTTTGTTTTAGATGGTCAAGTACGTGTGACGGTATCCAAGTGAGAAGTTCGAAGTCAAGTGTGTTTTGCCTCCAGTGAGGCATGCTACTGGTACTGACATGGTTTGACACTAATGCTGCCAACATTTGGATGCTTTCAATACAGGTAAGTTAAAGTGAATTAAGTCCTCAACACTGCTTGTCTTCTGTTCAATTGAATAGTGAGAGCGTAACGTATCGACCCTCAGGTCTTCATCAGGCATCCTTGACAAACAGTACCAGCACTATGAGTACCAGTGATGAAAGAAGTGCAGGGCATAGTGTCAGTGTCAGACAAGTCACCTAGAGGCAGTGACCGAGGAAAAAGGTTACTCCAACAGGAGACCTTTTGCATATGTACTATTTAAACATGATGTCAAAATGTTCAATAAGACCATTGGGGGGCATCAAGCCATTCTTGTAAATCTAAATTTAACAGAAGAGAAGCACTGTTGCAGACTTTATTCACTTCACTGGACTATTCTATTACTCTTTCACTGGATTATTACTTTTATTGTCCTGCACCTGACTCTTTCTGGGCATTTTCGCATAGGGGTGCCGGAGTACTCACTTTGGTCAGATGTTGAATTGTTTAAAAAAAAAAACTATGAGGAGGGTGTAGGCTACACTCATAAAAACGATTCAAGCCCTTCTTTGGTTTGCCACATTGTTTTTGTGCTTGATTTGCTTGAACATATTGGTTAAATAAGTAGAAATGTTGGTTCCAAATATGCTTAATGATATTCTTTTCTCTTAAAATAAAATATGCAGAAAATATATGTTTCAATTGCACTTTTAGGTTGCAATCTGTAATGGAAATTTTAACATTATATTGTCAGAACTGTGTGTGGGTCTGGCCTCAAACATTACCAGTCGGGCGCCACTAAATTCCCTCTGTGTTTGTCTGGATCTTTTACAGTATGAACCATTTTATTTAGTATACTGTATATTGCAAATAAAGAATTTAATGGTACTTTTCTTTTCAGATGAGGAGTGAAGGTGTTTGTTTTTGGAACAGGGAGCATTCCGTTGGCTTTAACCTGGGAATCGCCCATTAGAACGGCTGGACAACTTGACCTTGGTGACTTGAAGGACCCGGCTCCGCTCGTGGTCCATGTTGTCATTTAAAGGTTGGTGACATTTATGTTGTATTCTGACTTTATTATTTTTCCACCGCTTAATACTGTTGATCTAGCCACCTGCATGAATGCTGCCAACATCTTCCCTCACAAATCGTGAAAGCACTTTGAGCTACATGTGTTGTATAATTGTGCTATACAAATAAAGCTACTTTCATTATATTAGTAGTAAATGGTGTAGCCGAACTGATGTATTGTTTGATATTACCCCCGATCATAAACGCATTGTATTTAATACATAGTATTTCGCTACTTCTCTGTTTCAGACCAGGACTGAAGGTGTTGGAGCCTGGTACCGGGAGTATTCCATTGGCTTTGAACTGTGGTTCCTCCATTAGAACGGCTGGATAACTTGACCCACTGGCGATTCTAGGGGGGGGCAGGGGGTGGCCAAGGCCACCCCTGGGACGCTATTGTCCACCCTACTGGCCACCCTTGATTCGACAAGTAATTAATAAAAAAATATATTTTTAAAAATAAATAAATAAATAAATATACAATAATAACAACAGTATAAGACCAATAATAGGTAATTATCAGGTAATCATTCAAGTTCGTCAACCCAACAACAAACAAGAGAAAACTGTCAATCCATGGTGATCGCTGGCTGACAGATCTAGGGTCAGTTTTACACTTTAACTAACACGACAGTCGTTGGACTGATGCTGCACAAGGCTGATTTCTGATCAGTAGGCTTACACGAGATGACCACTGCGTGTCGCCTGCTGCCCCTATAGTCGCTTATTTATCGTGAAAGATCTGGCAACCCCGCACCAGCGATGCTGAGGAGCACTGTGTCACCTGCAGTTCCTTCACGAGAGACCGCATCCACTAACTGCCTGGACAGTCTAATTTGGACAATAAGGTATGGCAATTTAATGATTTGTTGGTTGTCTGAATGTGTTGGAAAACCTAATTTTGAAAACTTTATGCAAGTATTAGCAGCCAGGAAGAGCCAAAATACGAGATAGCTACACGAAACAACAACATGACTAAATGAGAGCAAGTTAGTGTTGTGGCAGCTGCAAACCAAGTTAGTAGCACAGCACAATCCTAACGTGCACGTCAGTTTATTTTTTTGTTGATAACAGGATAGTTAATATGAAACCGTTTGGATAGGGACATGGCATGGATAGCATTGGCCCATTGGCCACACATTGGAAAGGGTAGTCGGTTGTTATCTACAGTCAGGATCGGTAGGCAGACGTCAGTACCTAGCTCGAAACCTAGCATGTGAAATGAACTAATGCTAAGCTGGACTGTGATTGTTGTGATGCCTTCTCTCAGTGAGAAGCTTCTCCTTTGCTTCTTCGATTGTCTTGACTTTTCTTGGAGTTTAAATCAAACTTAAATAAAGTCGGAGTAAGTCATAGTAAAGAGCACCTCTGCCTCTTTAGAGTAAGCAAGTTCACATCAGTCACAGATGTGTTGCCTAAACCCACAGCGCTAGTCCACTTCAGAGTATGACTCCCCCCCAATAGCTAAATTTGCGGTACATATTTGACCTCAAATGTGTCAATATATCGTAATCCTTTTGTTCAAACGTAGCGAAAATAAATCGTCACGCACACAAAATCATGGTACAGATGTGAGTTTGTTCACCAACGAAATTCACGTCATGTAATTTCTTTGCTAAAACCCTGCAGCCACGGCTTTAGAATCAGCCACTGCTCACAGCTGTAATTGCCTTGCAGGCGACGGCGCCTCAGACTTGAAATTCACGTCATGTAATTTCTTTGTTAAAACCATATGCCACTGCTTTGACATCTGACACTGTCAACATCAATAATATAGGTTTTTTTGTATTCTGACATTGTTGAATGAAGTCAAAGTTGTTACTCTAAGGGGAACCACAACCACAAACACAAAACTCATGAACACAACATGTGTACTCTGCCAATTCGACAATAATCCCTCTGATATTGTAGCCAGTTACTATGCTTAGAAGTGAGTTGATTGAATGATTAATTGGTTGCATTGATTTGATTACATTTCCTCCAGTGAGTGGCATTAAGATGAAGAGAAGAAACGATATTGAGAGCTTCTTTATCAAGAAAAAAAAGAGTCAGAGTCAGCTACAGCCAGTACCAGCACCAGTGCAGATGCCCACACAAGCCAGCAGCCTAGGGATAGTGTTGATGAGCAGTCCACTACCCCAATACAAGATGGTAGGTTGTGCATGGAAAGTTTGAATTAGTTACATGTAGCCCTTTCATGCACACCGTTCAACCAGTGGAACACTGTTATTGTCATCAAAAAGGTTCTGTCATAGTGCCACACTACATAACACAGGGTCTTTAGTAATACACTATGGTAACTCTGGTAACGACAAAGGTATAACGCCATGCATTAAAGGGTTTAACAGCTGACAAATGTTGAGACAGAAGATGATGAACTAAAGATTTGTATTATATGTATATGTGCATGGACCTGTCTGTCTGTCTGTCATTTTAAACTATCCTTGTATTACCACAGTTGACCAGCCACATTTGGAGGAGGAGGAGACAGACTGTGAATCTGTGTTGTCTGGATCTCCACCTACTGAGCATGGTATGTCAGGTTCAGATGTCATTCATGAAGTTGGTGTCTACTCTCTCATACTTTATTTAAAAATAAAAGTTATTTAAAAATGGCCAATTATGCATATTTATATGTGAATGCATAGCATTTAACCAGATTACACTGCACTTTCAATTAAAAGCCTGGCACATTAAAATAACTTAATGAGGATATGTGTGTGCATTTATCTTTAATTTCTGTGAATACGTACATAGAAAACAAAGACCTAAACATAGAACATTTCAATACTATATATATATATATTTTTTTTATACTACTACAAAATATTGTATTTGAAGTTCACTGGTGCTTTTCTTTAAAATGCAGGAAATAGCATAGAATAAATGCAACATTTTCTGTGTGGGAGGACCCCCGTATGTGTATATAAACCCATGATTCCATGGCCACCTCAGACTATATTTGTGTGTCATCTTGGCCACCCTAGTAAAAATGTCCTGGATACGCCCCTGACTTGACCTTGGTGACTTGATGGACCTGACTGCTTGTGGCATACGTTTTCATTGCAAAGGTTTGTGAGATTAATAAATGGCATAGTCCTACTGATGCATTGTTTCATATTAGTCCAATCATCAATACATTGCTATTATTGTTGTCAAATGCAGTGATGCATTTTTGAATCTCTGTACAGATGATAATAATGAAAATGAATGTTTTCCAATATATGTTTTGGTTGTAAATGATAATACAGGCATCAATTAATTTAAATGGCCATTTTCAAAACTGTGTGTGGCTATGGCCTCAGACCTTAATATCAGTTGGACTGCGGGCGCCACTAAGTAACCTAGATGTTTATCTGGCTCTTAAGTATGAATTTGTATTTAAGATCTTGTATATTGCTAATGTAGTATTTTCTTGTTGCACTTCTCTGTTTCAGATCAGGACTGAGGGTGTTGGTGCTTGGCAGCGGTGTGGCAGAGGAAAAATTATGACCTGCACCACAGGAGCCGAGAACTGGAGGTGGGCGAACTGGTCCGATTCTACAGCCTGCAGCGGAAGAAAGGGTGCTGCGCTAAACTGGACAGCCACTGGGTAGGCCCCTGTCAAGTGCTGGAGCGACTTGGGGAGGTGATGTACCACACAGCAACCCCCCCTCCACACGCCCCATGACCACACGACTACTAGCCACACCTGACCACGGATACACGTTTGCGGACACCCCCACACACAGTCCCCCCTTTCCCCTCCTCAAACAGGACACACCCACACAGTCAAATGCGGCCCAGCCATCAACCAGAGGTAACAGACATGCTTGGGTACCCACCCACACATACACCCTGAACACCTCTCACTCTCTCCTCCCCTGGTGCACGGGGAGACTCTCCTTCGGCCTCCTTGACTAGACCAGAGGCGGAGACCACCCGCTCGCCTCAGGGACTTTTTGTCTTATTAACTTGTGGACTATTAAGCTCACGCTGTTACGGATGAAGTTCATGGTAATCTCGGGGCGAGGAACTTTGACCTGAGGGGGTAATGTTGCGACCAAGGGACACTGAACAGGACCACTGTCGGCAGTGACAGAATGAGTGGCCCACGGGACTGTTAAGTGATGGTATATTAGTGAATAAAACGGCACCTGGCTCAGAGTGAGTGTACTTCCTTAGCAGATGCTACATTGGTGTATACTGTTTTTTTTTTTTTTTTTAAATCATACTCTGTTTTTGTTACACTTCTTGATCTCCAAGTATCTCAAAGTAACTTGTGGGGAACACGTGGTCAACACCTGTGTGATATTTACGGTGGCTATGTTTGTCTGTACTTGCTGTTTTGATGAAGAGTAAAAAGATTTTGGGGGAAAAAATCAGGATTTTGTGTTGTGTGTCTGAAATGGGGGTTAACTACGGTAATAAAGCACATTTATTTTGGATCACCTCTTTTAGATTTCATTGAATGAATACACATTTATTTAGATCATTTAATATATGTATATTATTGTGGAAACATTAAATAAAGAACAAAGGAGATATGCACTCCGCGCTTCTAAATTAACAATCCGGTGCAACCAGAGCAGGACTTAATAATAAGTACAAAGGAAAAAGAATCTGGTGCCACACGGATATCTGTTTTCTGTTATTTATTTTCTTGCACTGAAAAAATAAATCACAGAAAATAGACATCCGTGTGGCACCAGATTATTTTTCCTTTGCAATTAGATGAAGATGTGTTGGACCAACTCAATTACGTTGTGTTACAAGGAGGTATTTAGGTTATTGTGGCTATATTTGATGAAGATGTGTTGGACCAACTCAATTACGTTGTGTTACAAGGAGGTATTTAGGTTATTGTGGCTATATTTGATGAAGATGTGTTGGACCAACTCAATTACATCACGTTACAAGGAAGTATTTAGGTTTGGTGAGTCTACAAAAAGTAGATGTGTGGAAAAACTGCCCTCAATTCAGTTGAGTCAATCCAATGAGTTATTTTTTTTTAGTATACTCACTTTTGTGATACACAATATTAGCATGAATAACATGACATTCAAAAGTATGATGATCCTGACTTACCAGCATCCTCTTCTTCCTTATCATCCCATTCATCATCATCCTCTTTCTTGTCTTCCACACCAGATTGGTCATCAGGGGGAACTATTTGTACAGAGCCAGACGAACAATGTAAATAATGAGAAATTGTTTATCAGATCCATAACTTCATTAGCAAATGTCAGTCCTTGTCTTTCTGTTTATTTAGCTACTGTGCTATGTCTCTCTGATTATCGTGGCCTGTTTGATACAAACATAACATATCATATCTTGTGCGAGCGATATACGAGGGGGGAAGATTACAAAGTAGACCTAGAAGACATTTATGTAGCGTACTACCTGGAGTCCTATGTGACACCTGAGGAGGGCTATTAGCAAGTTTACAGTAGCAAGTTCCCTGTCGGATAACGTAGCCAAGTTAACACTAGCCTACAACAGCAACAATTAATCCACTCACCGGTGCTGTCAACAGCAGAGGACCTTGCAACCACGACCAGCCTGGCTGGCATCCAGTAGCTGGTCCATTTCTTTCTTCAAAAAACTCAAAACGGCGTTTTCCCCCAGCCCCACTCCTTGACGCCTGCCTTTTCTCGACCAAGCACTTAGCTTTCAAGTTCTCGCGCATAGAATAACATAGCACTGCGCATGTACGAACTTCCTACGTCGCTTTAACGTTTTCCATCCAATTTATGTCGACTTATCTCTAGCCAATCCACCTTTTTAAAGCGATATAAATGAGGCCGACAAAGCTGACGTTGAAGCGACTTAACCGCTTTTCCATCACTTGTGTCGCATCAACTTTTTAATGCGCATTATTTTAAAGCGACTTCATATTGGATGGAAAAAGGATTACTAACTGCCATCTGTAGAATGTTCATTCATACACACACACATGCAGCTTTGCAGAACTTTAGGGCGTATTCAGACCAGGAAAGTCCGATAGTTCACTTTGTTTGGTCCGAACCTAATTTAAAAATATTGGTGCGGTTCGCTTTCAGATTAAAAATCGTCAACAAAGCCACGTGCCCTGAGGTCGTTCAGCTATTGGTCAGAAATGACACGTGCAACAAGTTAAAGTAGGCTATGTCCAAATAGGCCTACAAGTATCCAAAGAGCTCAGCGGCATGTAAAATAATCGTTCACGGCATATGTAGGCCCTATGGCATAGCGCTCACACAAAATATAGCGCAGACTATCTGAAATTTATGACATGAAGGGAGTCTTCCTGATAGCCAATTGATAATTGCTCCCTGGTGCCTGCAAGGATACATTTTATCTCTCTTTCTTTCTTTCTTTCTTTTTTATAATGTCATATAGCGTGCGGGCGAGATAACGAGTGCATCGTACATGGAATGGCCTCGGTTACATTACGCAGACAGGCAAGAGAGAGAGTCTGAACCTCACTTGGCTGTTCAAAGCCAGATTGTTCAAGAGCAAGTTTTCACCCATTGCTTGACAACGAGCGTGCTGGCTGGTTTAGTCATCAATATTAGGATAACCACCTCCCTGCAATCAGTGTTTTATACTTGGGATGTCTGGGAACGACGCAAAACAGGCTCAATGTGAAACATTGGCGAGCTTATTCCAAGCACCACGCCATTCTTTCTTCTCAAAAATAGACAGTGCGCTCCACTGCCATTTGGATACGTATTGGAATATAAGCTACCATTTGCAGCAATATTTCACGCACTCCATCAAGAAAAAAGTAACATGATGAGCACGGGCATAGAATTTGGATCATACAAACTTGCCAACATGCCACCACAGCAGGTAAATTAATTAATTACCTTCGTTGTCTTCATCACAACTTCTCACAAGTAGGCTATTCCACGAGCCTACATCCATTCAACGCACAGCTAGCAAGCCATGGGGATAAGTGCTAACGTCGTAATTATTGTTACCATTATCAGAATCCATACTGTGCCGACTACAGTGTTTTCTTCCGTTTCTTCAGTAGATGCTTTTCGGATTTGCCCCAATCGACATTTAAAATGCTGTGATAGGTAAATTAACAGAGTCTCTTTTTCCTTTCCTGTGCTCCACTGACAAGCCATCCTCATTGAAAATATAAATGACCGTAGCCTACAATAATGTTGCCTACGCCCACGATTGCGATAGTTTAGGCTATTATTTTATTAATATTAATATTGTTGCAAACAAACCACTCTGTCGAATTTACACCAAAGACATGGACATGACAAGTTGTGGAGTCGCTTTGTTTACACTCTGTTTCCCATGAATCTCAAAAACCACGGAAGCTCCCGAGGTACAAAAAAGCAAAAAGTCTGGGATTAGGTCCGGTCTGCTTTCACACCTCCAAAAGGTCCGCACCAGGGTTCGTTTGATCCGGACCGAGTCCGACCTTTCAGCTCGGTCTCGGTCCGCTTGTTTGGTCCGGACCAGGATTCGCTGGTTTGTATTCAGACCATCCCAAAAGGTCCGAACCAACGAAAATCTGGTCCGTTTGGTCCGGACCAAACGTGGTAGGTGTGAATACGCCCTTAAACTCTGCTGTCACCTGGGCAACTTGGCCTAATATGGTGCTGTGGCCACTGTATGCAAACACATCTCTATCTCTCTCTGACACACACACCCTAGACGTGTGTGTGTGTGTGTGTGTGTGTGTGTGTGTGTGTGTGTGTGTGTGTGTGTGTGTGTGTGTGTGTGTGTGTGTGTGTGTGTGTGTGTGTGTGTAAGCCGCAAGCATACTAATAGCATTGTCTCTGCGGAAATGCAGTCTAGTTATTATTGTTGTTGTTATTATTAATATTATCATTATTATTCACTTGCACATTACCTTGAGAGCCACATGGCTGTTTCTCTATCATCAGCTTCCGATTTTCCTCCTGAAGCCTGGCTCTCTCTTCTATTTGAGCCTCCATGTACATCTCAGTTGTGAAGCATTTGTTTGATTTACCGGTGATCTCCATGAGCACTTTTGATGCTTCTTTTTTGTCGTTTCTGAGAATAAGGAAACCTTTAGAGAACTGCTTTTCAAGATGCTTGAGCTTTTCCAGATCTTGAGGACATGGCATATCTGTGCAGAGGATCATAATGTAACTATTTACACGGTGGCCAAAGATGCTTTGAATTTGCACTAACTCCTCCTTGTCTTCATCGGTTAAGGTGCCACCTGGTACAGCAAGTAGGAAAGCATGGATTCCAGGCAGACATTCAGAGATGGTTTGGTAACACTTTGAGAGCACCTCTGAAAATTTCAGATCTGTGTTGGCAAGACATGGCATTTCAGCAAGGGTGACTGCATATCCACATATCTCTGCCCGTCGCATCATGAACTTTGAATTGGAGTTCAACTTAAGGCAGGTCTGTGACAGCATGACATTGCCAATGGCTGTCTTCTGTACTCCTTTCCTCCCAAATAACATCAAATTAAGTGATGAAGATCCTAAAATGAATCAAACAGAAGAAGATAATATAACACAAACATTTCACAAGCATCTGGTTGCTGCTTTTGTATCCATTTAATATGTAGCCATTTTGGTATGTTTGATTGTACAGTATGTCTTGTGTGGTAAATTAGTAGGTTATTTGTACATTCAAACTTCATGTCATGTCAAACTTCATCTCAGGGTCATGTTAACCACGGCACCCAAGGTGTTACATTGTAAATTGTGTTACATTGTAAAGCCTCACATTTAACATTCTATGTGTATACAGTACGTATCACTGATTCTTGAGAAATTGGCTAAAAGAGGTTGTAATCTTGAAATAAAAAAACAAAGTGAATTACAAAATTATATGGTATATCCTCGTAGACAAAGGTCTTGGCTTTTCAGAAATGCACAAGGCCAATCTCCCCATTTTTATTTTTTTTCAGAAATCAGGTTTTTCTCCGATCATACCTTGTTTTTTGTCAACACCGTCAGACAAAATTAAAAGCAATAAAAAGTATTGATTTGGTTGCATATGTATCTGGAGTTTTTAAGTGATTATGTGTGTTTTTTGGTTCACACATACGCCTTTAACATTACATTACATTATAATACATTGCATTTGGCAGACGCTTTATAACCAAAGCGACTTTCAAAAGAGGACATCAAGGACAATCAAGCCAACATCACAAGCAAATACAAAGTGCACAGGAGATATACAGAACAACAAGTGCCGTTGCAAAGAGGGGTTAGTTTTTTGTTTTTTTTTAAGAGTAAATAACGAGTACACACACACACACACAAACACACACACACAAACTAAACTAAACTAAACTAAACATCATGTCAGGAGTCTGCCCTGGGACAAGGCCAGTTCAAGCATTAGTCTAGTAGATTCTCTCGAAAGAGGAATGTCTTTAGTTGTTTCTTGAAGGCTGCAAGAGACTTAGTCTTAGTCTTGCTGCCTCTGGGAGACCGTTCCACCACTTGGGTACCACAACGGAGAACAATCTTGACTGGGAGTACCTAGAGCGACTGGATGGCAGAGCCAGACGGCTTGTGCTGGATGAGCGCAGTTCTCTTCCAGTAACATAAGGCGTTAGTAGGTCCTTCAGATAAGCTGGGGCCGATCCTGTGATGGTTTTGTAGGCAAGGGTCAATGCCTTGTGCTTGATCCGGGCGGCGATCGGTAACCAGTGCAACTCGATAAATAGAGGAGTAACGCGGGTCCTTTTGGGTTGATTGAATATCAACCGTGCCGCCGCATTCTGGATCATCTGCAGAGGCTTTAGCGCACAAGCAGGTAGACCTGTCATGAGTGAGTTGCAGTAGTCAACGCGGGACAGGACCGTGGCCTGGACCAGTCGTTGTGTAGAATATTGTGTCAGCACAGGTCTGATATTCCGTACGTTGGACATCTGGAATCGACAGGTCCGGGTGACCGAGTTGATGTACCTGTAGTTGGAGCATGACAGCTCGTTGTCAATCATGACGCCAAGGTTTTTGGCGACTTTGTTTGGGGTCACGATGGTGGAGCCTATCTTGAGGTTGATGTTGTGACTGAGCGACTCTTTAGCTGGGATCACCAGGAGCTCTGTCTTGGCCAGGTTCAGCTGTAGGTGGTGGTCCTTCATCCATGTTGACAAATCGGTGAGGCAGGCAGAGATGCGTTCCGAAACCGTGGTGTCCTCTGGACGGAAAGACAGGTACATCTGGGTGTCATCAGCATAGCAGTGGTAGGAGAACCCATGTGTTTGAATGACACGTCCCAGGGAGGAGGTGTATATTGCAAACAGAAGGGGTCCCAGCACTGATCCTTGGGGTACGCCTGTGGAGAGGGTGTAGTGGTGTCACCCTTGCTTGTTTGAAGGCGGAGGGGACAGTGCCGGAGGAGAGTGAGGACTGCATGATGGATGTGATTGCTGGGACCACTGTTTGGGCAATGTCTTGAATAAGGTTTGTGGGCACTGGGTGTAGTAGGCAGGTAGTGGGACAGCTTCTTGTGATGAGTTTGGAAACGTCTTCTTCAGAGAGCAGAGTGAAATCATGAAGTGTTGCAGGAGTCGGCGTATTTTCCAGGGGGGAAATGTTAAATGTTGAAAATTCACTTTCATTATATTTTAATACTGTTTCATGTGTTCTAATTTGAAATGTGTTGTCAGACAATGCTTACTTAATGCCTAAATAGACCAAACCTTTTTTGTAATTTCACAAATATTCGTGTAGGCTTAAATATGATATTACCGTATTTTTCGGACTACAAGTCGCACTTTTTTTCATGGTTTGGCTGGACATGCGACATATACTCTGGTGCGACATATATATGTTTTTTTCACCACGGGAGAGCACTATGTGCGCAACTAGGCCTATTGTGTTGCCTAATACCACTGATAGAAAAAATGTTACAACTTACCACAACAAAAAATAGCATTTACAATGACGACTGAATAGAAATATACCACCAAAAGAAATTAATATAGCCTACTGCTGAGTTCAAGCTGAAAGTAATTAAATATGCTGCCGAAAATGGCAATAGGGCAGCTGAACGAAAGTTTGGATGCAATGGAAAACTGTTTGGGGACTGGAGAAAAGCGGAGGAAAATGTGCATGTTGAGAAAAAAAACAAAAAAGCTATCTGAAGGTTCAAGGCCCACGTCTAGAAGAAGAGCTGAATACAGGAGAAATGTGTTCTCGAACGCGCGCTGCGAGATTGATGATGAGATGACATTGCCAAAGAAATTAATAGGACTTTTTGTCCGGGAAGTCCCGGACCTCGTGGATTTATCGCGTTATGCAATGCAATCCCCTCTCGTGGATTTATTTGCGCTATGCAACGCAATCGCCTCTCTATCCGAAAACGAACGTCTGCGTTATCAAAGACAATCAGCCGACTTCCAGGTGAAAATCGGTCATTTCCGCGAGTTTCTGACAAATGAGCTCAACGTGACACTACCATAGGCTACACAACATGGATGAAATCCCCCTCACGTTTGATACCGTCATGGGCTGAAGTAAAGACAGGCGTGCTCTGGAGACGGAACAAAGTTGCCTCGAACCCTCCCACGGTCCAAACGCAAAACAATGCCGAAAATTGAATGTTGTTCTGACTACAGGGCAACATGGCGCGTTATCACTGTTTCTTCTTTTTCTTTTTGTGGTTTTATGGCGGTTGGCAAACCATCTTAGTTGGTGCATTACCACCACCTCTGAATGCGTTGCCAGTGCTTCATATGCTGGTTTATAAAACAATGCCGTCTTCGAGCAGCAGCTTACCATGCGCCAGTTATCACAACATAGATTCCATGGATAGAATAACCTTTCAAAAATGTGCGACGATTAGTCCGGTGCGACGTATATATGTTTTTTTCATCTTCAAAATGCATTTTTGGGCTGATGCGACTTAAACTCCGGAGCGACATATAGTCCAAAAAATACGGTACGTTGATAATTCAACAACTCCAAAGGAAAATTTTGTAAGCACATTCGTGTATTATCATAGATGGAGGTCTTGGCTGTGCAGTGAATGGCCAAGCTCCCCATGTTTTACATTTTCATAAAATGGGATCTTTCTTGGTTTTGTCAACGTCAGACAGAATTAGATGTAAAAAAAATATGTGTTTACTTTATTTAAGTGGATTACTTTTACAATTCAACATAATTGTAGATACTTATTGGAAGCATATTCTTAAAACTTGTCAAAAACATGTAAAACACACGCTTTTTTGTGAACTACATCAGATGTCACCACCGTCAGGTTTTGTGACAAAAAACCCTCCAAATGCACCTCAGTGGAGGCTAGAGTATAAGTTTGGGTAACAATTATTACTAACATGTCTGGTAATGTTTCATTAACCAGCACAATTTAGTAAAATATGGAACAAGATGATGAGCGGAACAAAATCTGACGGTGGTGACATCTGACGGTGTGAGACAAAAAATCACTCTTTTACATATTATGCATTTTTTGCTCACATTAGCCACTTCGTTTTCGCTCTGTTTCTTAGGGGCTTCATGCCGCTTCTGAAAAAGTATATATAAATAACATTAATGTAACATAATAATATTAAAACCCCCGACGGTGTTGACAGTTTATGGTTGGGACAGTACCAGTGTCCAAACAAATTAACAAATTGAGGAGAAAATAGTAAACTTACAGGAGCTTCAGTGATGGTGAAGTATTTAGTAGAGCTAGTAGAGCTAAAGGTTTGAAAAGGGGTCCTAAGTAATGACAATGACCTTGTGCATACCTGATTTTATTGTCTTTTTAAAAAAAATCTGACGGTGGTGACTAATATGCTGGACACACTTTGAGCAATCAGAAAATAGTAGTAAATATTAAGGCTGTAACGATACACCCAACCCACGATTCGGTTTGTATCACGATATATGACCCACGGTTCGATACGCCCCACGATTTTATTTTATTTTTTAGGGAAAAAAATTAGAAGAAAATAAATTATAGGCTATATTTTTGCATTTACCTGCCTACATTAATTGTGTAGGTCTACTAAATGATGTTGCAGATATAGGCCTACCACTGCAACCTGTTCCCCAGGTGTTGACATCAAAGCACAGCACAGAGAAATAAGGGATATTAATTCAACAAGGAAAAATAGGCTTATTACTAATAGGCTTAGATCATATCATGCTGAGATGCTGACCATGTGTGAGAGACAGAGATGGAGAGAGAAGGGTCAGGGTTCCAATTATAGGTAGCCTGTAACAACTGTCTCACATTATCAAACATTATCCAATTAATATCCAAACATTAACTGAAAACAACACTGGACATATTTCGTCAGGAAACATGTTGTATTACGTTACTTACAGAAATGCAACACTTAATTTTGACGTTTAATATTTGTGTAACTGTTTTGATCGTGCAGCAGCGCGCACACGCTTATACAAACAAAACTCGAAATGAACCTCAGTTATGTTCTCAGTAGTCTATGCAACACGCACGTTGTCCTTTGTTTGGTTTTATGATTTGACACTTTGTCAAGAGCGGGAATAGATGCAGAGGCTGAAATGGAGCATGTTTTCGCTAGGCAGGCGGTCAATGCGGGGAGGAAATAATGCTGCCTAATATCCACATCGACCTAAACGTTGCCCGACTTCAGACACTCCCTTATGAACGTAGAGCTCTAGCGATTTAAAATTTGGGCAGGCGGAGCATCTCGCTCTCTCGCTCTCTTTCTCTCTCTCTCTCCGATCAACGTTTATCTCCACTCAACATACATCGGCGTATGCATGAATCAAAACAAATCTTCACACGTTTGATAAAGCCTTCTTGGTCTGTTGTTCATTTCTGTGCTTTACCTTCGGACGTTTGCCCAAGTTTTTTGTCTCGCGGAGGTTGCTGAGGCAATGAATAACAACCAATGCACGTGCTGGTTGGACGGAACATTTTACATGAGAGAGGGGAGAATGGAAGTGAGTACTCGCTCATGTGCGCCCCATTTCTAATTGTCTTTGAGCGCATATGCAAGCATTAAGCGCATATGCAAGCATTTGCCTGTATCCTGCTGTTTTCTAGACTGAGGGGTAACAACTTTAAAAGGGCGCATCGCGATTCTGCGAGGAAGGTTCGCGATAGGGGTTCGTGGGTCTGCGTACCGCGATCCCTCGGTTCGATGCAATATCGTTACAGCCTTAGTAAATATTGCTAAATATCTGCAGAACCACTTCAATATGGACTTTCACATCAGGGCGATATTATTCAATAATATCAGTGATTTTTACATTTTAAGTCAATTGAAATGATGTTTGTCCTTGGGACAGCTGTTTTTACAGGGTGTGGGCAGGTTTATAGCCATGAAAAGTAATAAAATTACACTTAAATATTTCAAACGACTGTACATTTGTGTAACAGACCCCTGGGTCTTTACCTGGATTCATTTTGTTCATGAAAATGTAGTTTATTTTCCACAGAATTGGCAGTTTATTGCTGAGACATGTTTTAGCCACTTTCTCAATAATCAGTGATGTGTGAACGCGTGAAAACGTAGAATGGGACTTTTTGTTCCAAAATGTAGAGAATATGAAATTAATTTGAAATGCATATTAGAAAACAAAAATACTTGTACACTTACTCTGTACTACTGTGCAATGGGTCTTTCAAGCCAGCTTTAAGGCCATATTCTAAGTTCTGTACATAAGCCTATTGCTAGCCAGCAAGGTGTTGTAAAGTATTAATGTTTTGCGAGGCTGTCAACTAAATATATTCAAAATTACATAAATTAAGCACCCTAGTAAAACTAGTTCAATGGATTGATAGAATAATGTACCTTTACGAGTTTCCACTGCTGGTTTTGATGACTTGAATACACTGGACGACCATTTGCCAAACATCTCTGAGAGATGTGATGTAATGAAAACACAATACATTTTAGATGACACACAAAATCAGTTATACACTGTAGATAATATTGATATATGTATATAATATATGTATATGCATCATAACTAGAGATGTACAGGATCCAAGATCCGGTTCCGGATCCGGCAGGATAATAGGGTTTTTCAGACTATCCGGATCCGGCAGGATCTTAAGCAGTGGATCCGGTATCCGGCAGTTACCTAAAATCAGGATCTGGGGCATCTCTACTTTTTACATAGCCTAGGCTTTTCAGTCATTCACAACCTCAATCGCTGCATGGAGTGAAAGCCCTTTGGAAGCGGCCGTTGAAGGCAGTATGGCAGTAAGCTAATGAGTCTTAAAAATAGTTTGCGCCAATGTAATAAAAAGGGCCCTCATGTGTGAGTTGGCTATGTGTTTCAACCCTTTCGTAGGATCCGGTATCCGGTTCCGGATCCGGCAGGATCTTAAGCAGTGGATCCGGTATCTAAAAATCAGGATCCGGTGCATCTCTAATCATAAGATAATCATGGCAACCTTACCCCTGATGTTTTTTGTCCCTTTTGCTTTGGATTTGGGATTTTCATGAGAACTGCTCTGCTGACTAGAAGAAACTGATACATTGTGGAAGAATTAGGGAAGAGATCAGCTTATGTGGAACAATAAATACTAAAGGAAAAGAGTACAGTGTGATATTGCCCTATGTTAATCATTTAAACACAAACAAAAAAGATCTCTCCAGAAACACTTACGGGCAGTTTCTGGCTCTGATTTCTCAGGTGCCTCCTGAAATAGCTCTGACATCCCTTCCTTGTTTCTTATATTCTCAATTTTTCTGAGAATTTCAGGTTGGACATGATCCACATCCCGTTCAATATATAATGTGTAATAGTGTCCCCCGCAGTCTTGTATCAGGTCAGCCAAAGCAGCACTCTCCTCAACCGGAGCATCAACACTGCTACCAATCTCATCTGCCTCCACTCCTTCGGGTAGGAACTTGACCACTAAAGTAGATCTCAATGCTTGGTCAAGCACAGAGGTCAGTATTGTCTTCACCCTTCTGTGGTCGTACTGTGTGAAATCATGAGGTTGTGCAACCAAAATACATGCTTGTGCACTTTGGCCGCATAGGGAGACACATTCTTTCACCCTCTCCTGTAACTGCTCTTGTGTAATATGAGCATTTATTAGATTTGGGCTGAGCACAACGGTCAGGTCTCTGTCATCTACTGATGCAGTTCCAACAACACATTTATCTTGAGGTGTGGGATTATTAAAAGCGAAGTCACCCAGAATGACATTACCCACATGGCTTTTCTCTGACCAGTTCTTCCCAAATATCATGATCGCCACTGAAAAAAAGAGAAAGGATGGATATTGGGTATTCACAAAGTATAACATTTAATCATAAAACGAAAATATACAGTGCATAGCAACAGAATGTGAAGAAATGAATAATCGTACTAATACAGTATGTCCTCAGCAGCAAGGAGTGGAACTCATACACCGATGCAATCATTTCTTTATTGCCACCCCTCATCAAATGTCAGGTTTTTGTGATGTAAAATAACAGAAAGACAAATAAATTCACTGCTTTTTCCATCATCGATCTAAACTATTAACCTGTACAATGCAAACTTAAAGCGTTAAAGGGCTTCAACTTCAAATAAGATGGCTGCATAAGGGTCAAAGACGTCTTTGTCATTCAGTGTCACCTTGCGCCGACTGTAACTGTAAAAAAATACATGATTTTTGTTTCAAGTGAATGGATTCATGAATTCCCTGTAACAATAAATAAAAAGAGTCATGTTTTTTACAGTTACAGTCAGCAGAGGGCATCCGTTACACTGAAGGATAATGCCATTTTGCACATCTTTGACCATAAATATACACACTAGGGCTGCACGATATCAGAAAAAAATTGTTACTCGATAACACCATGCAATACTTCGATAACGTTATTTAGATATATAGACGAGTGTCTTTGTCACCGATTTGTGTGGCCTGTGTGGGGGGCACAGCTTTGGTCGTGGCAGGCTTCTCGCGCATTTATTGACATTCAGCTAATGATTAGACAGTACAGAAAATTCTTACTTGTTATTGATAATTAACTCATTGGCTGCCTTCGACGTCGCTATGACATCATTTCGAATAGTGACGCCCCCTGCCTTCGACGTCGTTCCCCAATAATTGTGTTTTTTTACAGCCAGGCCTCGAGGACGGTCTGACCTATCTTCTGTATAAATTTCAAGCCTCTAGGCATGTTCTAACTGTTCCTGTAGGTGGCAGAAGTGTCCTTAGGAACAGTCAAGGCAGGGCTTTAGTCCAGAGGAAGAGGAAATGTCAAGACAAAAACACCCCTTTTTTACTATTATAATATAATCTCAAAAATAGCATAGCAAAATCATTTTTGAAAGTAAAGGACCTGTGACAGTAGTCTACTTTCTTGTCCACTGATTTTAACACAGGTAGGCTACTGATTTTAGTTTCAGAGCCTGACCAAAAAAACCCTTCCCCTCATGACCAAAATACAGCCCCCTGTTGCTATCTAGCTAGAAGGCATTGTAGCTAGCTTGCCCAAAACACACCATGAGATGATCTGTGTGGCAACCTTTCATTTTGGATAATGTGATCAGCCTACACAACATCAGGATGATGCGTACAAAAGATCATCTAACAGGAAAATGCATGGACTAGTTGTGATGTGTCACCTCAGTTGGGAATGCTTGGCTATAAAGTTTGCTACGCTAGCTAGCACGAAATCGCTAACAACTTACAACTAAGCCTAAATAAAGGAGCCTTGGTAAGTCAACTATTTTTTACTCATTCTACAGTTATTTTTTATGGATCTGTATAGTATGATCAGCTTACTGTATCATCAAAAAGACAGGGGGGTTGCAGATTCTTGGAACAGAGTAGCCTTTGTGTCTGGTCAGATGCATTCAGCTCACATGAGAAAGCATTGCACTTAGCCTCAGACCAGCTAGCCTTCACCACTCCAATCGGCTTGTGAAATGTTGGATATGTGATCAGTACTTTATCAAAAGAAAATTCATTGAACAATATATGACAAAATCACGGTAACACTTTATTTTAGGGACACATCTATTAGCACTAATACATACAATATTAATGCCTGTGTAAGTAACTTGTAAGGCATGTACTAAGCAAAATAAGACAGTTGTTAAGCATGTATTCACAAATGTCTTGTTCATGCCCAATTAGGGATGTATTACTAATATAACCTTAGTAAGGACCAGTAAGCCTATATTTCTATTTATGAGTAAGCAGTAAGGGTCAGAATACAATGTGTATAAGCTCCTGGTACACTGTGTGAACAAACCCTGAACATTGTGAAAACAGATGTGGAATAAGGGTCCCTATTCTAAAGTGATGCATTGCTCAGCCCAGATGGCTTAGGGCCCCCGCACTACCTAGGGCCCCTACTCTAGCCCCCCCACTCCCGGGAAGCAAAGTGTAAGAACATTACTACTTTTTTATAAGTTTCATGAGTTATGTAGATCTCACTTATTCTACTTATTACACCATAGTGTGATTGGAAGCATTATATAGCAAGGATTGGACGTAAAGTTCTCAATGACGGTGGGTGGTGAGATGTCATTTTTTCATACACCAATTCGTTTTATTTGTAAAAACCCTACAATAAATACAGAATATAACGATGAGTAATAGTTTGGAAGCGAAACTAAGCTATTCCTTTGTGATAAATGAGTTAATGTTTGAGAAACTTAGCTCCAAGAAGTGCAGTGCATGATGGGTACGCCCTTAGTCAGAAATGCAATGCATGGCCACGAGTGAGGGGAGGAGCTAAGGCTCAGAGCTGGGTAGGTTGTCTGTTGGCCTAGATTGCGTACCCATCATGCACTGCACTTCTTGAAGCTAATGTTCTCAAACATTAACTTAATTATCACAAAAGAATAGTTTAGTTTTGCTTCAAAACTATTATTCTAATGTTCTGCATTTATTGTGGGTTTTTTTTTTTTTTACAATTAAAACTCAGTGGTACATGAAAAAAATGACATCTCACCAACCCACCGCCATTGACAAGTGTACGTTCAATCCTTGCTATATATAGGCTCCTGTTACCTGCTTTCACTTATCATCAGTGAGAGAAAACTAGATGATTCTACTGGGTAAGTATTAATTATTTAACATATCCTTACACTTTGTATATCGGGGGCTAAATAGTGTGGGCCTGGGTGGTGTGTGGGCCTGGGTGGTGTGGGGGCCCTAGGTAACGAGGTGGACTTTGGTAGTGCGGAGGCCCTGAAACATCTGGGCTGACCAATGCATCACTTTAGAATAGGGACCCTTATTCCGCATCTGTTTTCACACTGTTCAGGGTTTGTTCACACAGTGTGTTGGGAGCTTATACACATTGTATTCTGCCACTTACTACTTACTAATAAATAGAAATATAGGCTTACTGGTCCTTACTAAGGTTATATTAGTAATACATCCCTAATTGGGCATGAACAAGACATTTGTGAATACATGCTTAACAACTGTCTTATTTTGCTTAGTACATGCCTTACAAGTTACTTACACAGGCATTAATATTGTATGTATTAGTGCTAATAGATGTGTCCCTAAAATAAAGTGTTACCAAGATCACTATAGCAGAACCATGATGACAGTAATCATCAATCTGCAAATTGTCCGCTCTGCCAAAGAAGCTGCAGTAAGCTACGCTAAGCGGAGCTGCCTGCCTACCTGCCTCCCTCCCCCACAAGACACAACACGGTACTATTTCTGGAGGAAATAAACCATTCGTTCTCCAACGAGGGGAGAGCACAGCCCGTATAGAGAGAGAGCACAATCAGAGGGAGAGGGAGAGGGAGGGAGTTCCCGGAGTTAGGGGCACCTGCTGTCATGATCCATTCTGCGCGCCAGCAACTAAACCAAAACACCCTTGTTTTCGAGTCCACCCCCGTTATATTTCAGTATATTAGGTTGAAAAGGTCATACAAACAATCTTTTGTTAGGATCTGGACTTTTGTGTTTTTTGTCTTGGTCTTCTGTTCTTAGTTTCCACCCATGTTTCTTAGTTCCCACCCGTTGATTTTATCTGTTCTGCTTTCTATGTGCTCGTGTTCATGTCTCCATGTGCTTCTGTTTACGTTTTGTCCTGTCATCTTCCCTGTCATGTGCCCTTGTGTTTACGTATCCTGTTCCTGACCCCGCCCCTCATCTGTCTCACCTGTCTCTCGTTACATGTTCCTAGTTTTGATTGTTTTTCTGTGTCTTGATTGTTTTTTGGCCGTTGCCCCTGTAGGTTTTCCCTTCTTGTTTTTCTTGTCCAATGTTTTCCTGGTCTTTGTGGTATCTCCCAAGTTCTTTGTGCCCAGTTTTTATTAGTTTGCTTTTTCCTGGTTGTCTCTCCCTCTTTGCCCCCATTTGCTTCTTGTTGTCTGTCTACTGATTGCCTGTTTCTCTTGCCATTGTTTTCACCTGTTTTTGTGTTCTGCTCATTGCCTCTGATTACCCATGATCTCATTTGCCCCATTGTTGTCCTGTTTGTCCCTCGTTATGTCTTATTGTCGTCACCTGTTCTTGTTACCTCCCTCGTTAGTCTGCCAGTGCCTTGTCCCATGATGTTCATTGTCTGCTTGTTCCCTTGTTGTGTGTCCACCTGCAGCCTGTTGTCTCCTGCCCTATCCTGTGCCTCTCTGTTACTGCCCCTGTGTATTTATTCCCAGTGTTTCTGTTGCCCTGTGCTGCGTCATTTGTTGAACACTGTCTGATGTGAAACCCTTGTTCCTCTGACCTGCGTGATTCCGTAAGTGTCTCCTGTGCTTTTGTAGTGTTATAGTTTTCCCCCCCGTGGGCTTTTTATTTGTAGTTCTGATCTTCAGAGCCTTTAGTGTTTTTGTATTGTCAGCCTTTTGTTTTTCCCTAAATAAATACCCTGAACTCGGCTTGGTAGTTTGTGCTGCTTTTGGGCTCATTCTCGTGTACCTAACAGAATGACGCAGCCATACAAAAGCCCAGCAGCATTCCTTGCCGAGTTAGCCAGCTCCACTTCCGCCGCACTCTGTCTTGGATCTGTAGCCATCAAGCCCACCAACCAGCCGGGGCCCCTTCCTCCAGCCACCAAGCCAGAACCCCCAGTCATCCTGAAAGATCTGGAGGACTTCTATCTCCTTTTCAGAAGGTTATCGCCAACCATATACAACCCTGGAATCACAAGAAGACGTCTGGTGGCATTGCGGATTTTCAAAAGTGTCTTGCTCAAAAAACCATGGCTACTCCAGTACGGTGAGCTCGACGAGACCCTGGCTGAAGCGATGGACCTTGAGAAGGTTCTGATGGCTCAAGAATTCAAGGAGGCGATGGCCGCCACATCGCCAGAACTACGAACACCACCTGACCCAGATGCGTCCACCCCAACCGAGGCCCCCAGCGCGGACACAGTCTCTGAGGTCCCCAGCGTGGACACAGTCTCCGAGACCCCCGGCGCATCTGAGCTTCCTGAAGTGGACGCAGATCTCCCCACCGAGACCCCCGAAGCGGCCGAGACCCCCGAAGCGGCCGAGACCCCCGACGCGGCCGAGACCCCCGACGCGGCCGAGACCCCCGACGCGGCCGAGACCCCCAACGCGGCCGAGACCCCCGAGACCCCCGACGTGGCCGAGACCCCCGACGAGACCCCCGTTGTGGCCGAGACCCCCGACGAGACCCCCGACGAGACCCCCGAAGCGGCCGAGACCCCCGACGCGGCCGAGACCCCCGACGCGGCCGAGACCCCCGACGAGACCCCCGGCGCGGCCGAGACCCCCGCCGAGACCCCCGACGCGGCCGAGACCCCCGTTGTGGCCGAGACCCCCGCCGAGACCCCCGATTCGGCCGAGACCCCCGATTCGGCCGAGACCCCCGATTCGGCCGAGACCCCCGGCGCGGTCAAGACCCCCGCCGAGACCCCCGGCACGGCTGAGACCACCAGTGAGGCCGAGACCCCCGATCCAGACATCGTCACCCCAGCCGAGACCTGCGGTGCGTCCAAGACCCCGGGCATGTCCAAGAGCCCCAACACCCTGACCGATGCTCTTGGCGCAGCTGCAGTATCTGACGACTTGGAGGATGACTTCTCGCCCCTAGACCCTGGACCCCATGTGTCGGATGCACTGCTGGACACCCCGGAGTCCTTTGCACCGCTGGACAAACCAGAACCAGAGTCCGACGCACTTGTCCTAACCCCCCTCCTGGTGGATGATGCGCCTACTCTGACAGAGGCCCTTTTGGGTAAGGCGCATGACTGTTGGACTCCATCTGCCGGTCTTCCAGCAACACTAAAAACCAGTCCCTCTGCTGATGGTCAACCTAATCCTCTCCCTGTTTGCGCCGCCTCTGTTCCTGTCGGCCCGCCCTCTGTTCCTGTCGGCCCGCCCTCTGTTCCTGTCGGCCTGCCCTCTGTTCCTGTCGGCCCGCCCTCTGTTCCTGTGGGCGCCTCCTCTGTTCCTGTGGGCGCCTCCTCTGTTCCTGTGGGCGCCGCCTCTGTTCCTGTGGGCGCCGCCTCTGTTCCTGTGGGCGCCTCCTCTGTTCCTGTGGGCGCCTCCTCTGTTCCTGTGGGCGCCTCCTCTGTTCCTGTGGGCGCCTCCTCTGTTCCTGTGGGCGCCTCCTCTGTTCCTGTGGGCGCCTCCTCTGTTCCTGTGGACGGCGCCTCTGTTCCTGTCGGCGGCGCCTCTGTTCCTGTCGGCGGCGCCTCTGTTCCTGTCGGCGCCAACCCTGCTCCTGTCGGCGCCTCCTCCGTTCCTGTCGGCGCCTCCTCCGTTCCTGTCGGCGCCTCCTCCGTTCCTGTCGGCGCCTCCTCCGTTCCTGTCGGCGCTACCCCTGCTCCTGTCGACGCCTCCTCCGTTCCTGTCGGCGCCGCCTCCGACCCTGTAGCTGCCTCCTCCCTTCCTGTCGGCGCCAGCCCTGCACCAGCTCCAGACCCCGCCTGCCCTGCACCAGCTCCAGACCCCGCCTGCCCTGCACCAGCTCCAGACCCCGCCTGCCCTGCACCAGCTCCAGACCCCGCCTGCCCTGCACCTGGTCCCGCCTGCCCTGCACCAGCTCCCGCCTGCCCTGCACCAGCTCCCGCCTGCCCTGCACCTGGTCCCGCCTGCCCTGCACCTGGTCCCGCCTGCTCTACACCTAGTCCCCCCTGCCCAGCACCAGCACCTGCTCCTGACCCCGCCTCCCAGTCATCGTCTGTGACTGGGCCTGCTCCTTCTACTCACCCTAGCCCACTGTTCTCAAAACCCCTCCTTATTCCTGTGCCAGTTACCATACCTGTGACAGTTCCACTCACCATCCCAGTCTCCGTCCCAATCTGTGTCCAGGTTCCCACCCCTGTGTCTGTCCCTGTTCGTGTACCTGCCCATTCGACCCGTTTCCCCTCACCAGTTTTTGTTAATGTCACTGTGACTGTACCCATCCCTGTCGTCATTCCCATCGCTGTTCCTGTCACCATCCCTGTCACCGTGCGCATCAAGGTTCCCGTATTTGTTCCTGTCTGTGTCTCCCAGCCTCCGATGCCAACCTCCCGGCTCTCCGGTTCTCCTCATCCGAAGCCAGACTGCTCCATGTCCAAGTCCACCAATGTCATGCCCGAGTCGGCCCACTCGCCTGGCTCTGCTCTCTCCGCTGTCTGCCCCCCCGACTCTGTCTGCACTACTGAGTTTGTCCATTGCACAGAGTCTGCCTGTCTTGCCCTGTCTGTTTTGCCCTCCCCTGTGCCTGCCCCTTGCACTGGCTCTACCCTGTGTTCAGAATCTAACCGGCTCTCTGTACCTCCTCCGTTGGCCAGGCAGTGTGCCCAGCCCTGCCATTCCTCCCCCTCCGGGCGTCCCCAATCCTTGTCTTTCGTGCCTCCAATTGACTTTGTGGGACGTCTGGAAGCCGTCCTTTGAGGGGGGCGTACTGTTAGGATCTGGACTTTTGTGTTTTTTGTCTTGGTCGTCTGTTCTTAGTTTCCACCCATGTGCCTTAGGTCCCACCCGTTGATTTTATCTGTTCTGCTTTCTATGTGCTCGTGTTCATGTCTCCATGTGCTTCTGTTTACGTTTTGTCCTGTCATCTTCCCTGTCATGTGCCCTTGTGTTTACGTATCCTGTTCCTGACCCCGCCCCTCATCTGTCTCACCTGTCTCTCGTTACATGTTCCTAGTTTTGATTGTTTTTCTGTGTCTTGATTGTTTTTTGGCCGTTGCCCCTGTAGGTTTTCCCTTTTTCTTGTTTTTCTTGTCCAATGTTTTCCTGGTCTTTGTGGTATCTCCCAAGTTCTTTGTGCCCAGTTTTTATTAGTTTGCTTTTTCCTTGTTGTCTCTCCCTCTTTGCCCTCATCTGCTGATTGCCTGTTTCTCTTGCCATTGTTTTCACCTGTTTTTTGCTCATTGCCTCTGATTACCCATGTTCTCATTTGCCCCATTGTTGTCCTGTTTGTCCCTCGTTATGTCTTATTGTCGTCACCTGTTCTTGTTACCTCCCTCGTTAGTCTGCCAGTGCCTTGTCCCATGATGTTCATTGTCTGCTTGTTCCCTTGTTGTGTGTCCACCTGCAGCCTGTTGTCTCCTGCCCTATCCTGTGCCTCTCTGTTACTGCCCCTGTGTATTTATTCCCAGTGTTTCTGTTGCCCTGTGCTGCGTCATTTGTTGAACACTGTCTGATGTGAAACCCTTGTTCCTCTGACCTGCGTGATTCCGTAAGTGTCTCCTGTGCTTTTGTAGTGTTATAGTTTTCCCCCCCGTGGGCTTTTTATTTGTAGTTCTGATCTTCAGAGCCTTTAGTGTTTTTGTATTGTCAGCCTTTTGTTTTTCCCTAAATAAATACCCTGAACTCGGCTTGGTAGTTTGTGCTGCTTTTGGGCTCATTCTCGTGTACCTAACACTTTTGTTCAGGCTACAGATGACAGAAGACTCTGTAATAGCATCTGATAGGTTTGGAGTTGTTAGGACGATGCCATTATGGGCAAAAACGTTTGCAGTTATAGTTCTACTTCAAATGGCGTTTTCTCAGCTTTTTGGCTAGAAAGCAGCATTTTGGCGAATTCCACTTAATTTCAACAGATGATTATGAAAGAACGGAAAGGGGTAGAGAGACACCGTTTTTTCCTGATGACAGATGAGCGTCTAATCTGTGTTTTGAAAGGTATGGTGTTGACATAGACACAGAACTCAATTTTCTGTGAGCCTCCAAAACCACCCAAAATGCTGAAAAATCTCTGGCACTCTTTTATGAAAATGACTGGCAGCCAATGAGTTAAGTCATTTTCGCGATACGCATATCGCCACTCTTGAGATCAAGATTTCGATACATTTTCAATATATTGTCTAATACTTTGTTGCAGCACCTTTGGTTCTATTTCATGCCTCCTGACCGCCAGAGGCGGCACAGCCTGTGAATGATATCCTTCGCGCCAGCGCATAACGAGACTTTATACCAACAAAGTCATGTATGACGCACCTCATGCTTATAAGAAGCCCTGTAGCACGTCATATGTCCTCTTATTCTTCTCGCGCTTTGAATCGAGCACTACTATCTGCTACCTCTGAGAAGGGTTTATCATATGCATTGATGCATCCCTGATAATTCTGCAACAGGTAGCTAATGCTCTTTCTTACTGTAAGTATTGAAGTTCGGAAGATGAAATTATTATTCACGGTGGGACTCCATGGATATTATTCCGCAGTCAAAAGCATTGGAGAAAGTGAGCGGTGGACTACCCCGTTTTCACCTCCACAGTTCACACACAAAAGCACCAATATAGTGGCACGGCAGTTCCCCCTGTTGACCGATAATAAAGTGTGCATCCCTTACTTATAGTCTACGGTGACTAGAACTACCCCCTGGTGTCGGTGAGCCAGAAACCATAAGGTAAGAACTTGTGTGGGCTGCCTAGCGTTAGCATCAGCAGCTAGCTAGCTAGCTGGACACCAGATGGAAATTAGCCCTAGGGCTACAATCTGGCATATTTACATATATGTACACGTATGTATATGTTCATTATGTGTTACACGTTTTAGGTATCGGATTCTTGTGTTTAGTCCGTTGTATCGCTCTTGTTACAATGAATTTGCATGCTATCATTGGCGACGCTCGAATTGAGTGGCCGACAGGTTGGAATCAATGCTCAATCTGCGCGATTCTAGAACTATCGCTTGCAGCATTGAAGATCCAACAGCATTATCGGTGGCCGAGACTGGCGTCACTGAGCCGCAGAGATAGGCGAAGCTGCACTGTGAAAAAAACACATTTATCCTTGTATTCTTCAGCCTCGGCAGATAAGCTTGTAGCTGCCTGCCACTACCAAGCACTCGCTTGCGCTGCCACTCGCTCACGCAGCCACTCTAGCACTACCCCCCCCCCCCCCCCCTTTCTCTTCGGGAGAAACTGGATAACGAGTATGATGAGCATTGGAGAAAATGAACAGCGGACTACCCCGTTTTCACCTCCACAGATCACATATTAAGTGATAACTTCTTGCATGCAGAGAACTGCTATGGAAGTCACATGCAGTGAAATTGAGTTGGATTAACTGCCTTCTTGTTTATCTCACTGAGAGACAATGAATTAAGTGCAACCCAACTCTCCTCGTCCTTGCACATGCTTGAAGATGATCCCCCTAGTGCATATTCAGATGTGAGTGGGGAAGGTATAACAAATGGATGCCAGTCTGCTGGCTATCACTTCATAACATGAGCTACAACCCTGGCAACTAGTGGTGAGTGTGTATTGTGGGCACTTCTTACTGACAAATCCTGGCTGAATTCCAATTGAGAGACTACCCATAACACAGTGGCTACCTGCTCATATTACCTATGACATGCCCTTGGTGCTGGCCTGACTGACCAAGACCAAATGTCAAAATCTTATTTTGCCCTGGTGTAACTCCCCATAAGTTCCCCAGGCGAGGCCGTATACCCACAGTAGCCTACTCCAATAAATACCTATGTCACACCTGTGTCATACCGGCAAGGCATGCTGCACAGATGAGGATCATTACAATATTATGTCAAATAATGTTCAAAGTGACTAAATGAGGACTCCCGTTACCCCAGTCCTAATAATTACCACATTCCACCATAGCCATGCTAGCCATGGTCTATGAGCTGGTCATACAACCATTATGCTTGAATTCTGTGGACTGTAATTACCATTTGCAAACTTGCCTGCATCATGGGTACAAACCTAGCCCTACTGTATATACTGGAAGGCGGTCCAGTGAACCCTGCATGGTGTCCAGTTGGGACCCAGGATTGGGCTGTCTTGTGCTATTGTGGCGTATGTCCTAGAATTGCTGGCAAGCACCACTCTCAGACATGTGCCATTCATGTAAGCTTCCTGGTGTGCCTGGCCAGCTGTCTGGGCCAGCTAACTAAGGTATGTCATACGCCATACTCTGATGTCTGATCCACAAGAGTGGCAATTAGACATGCCTCAATACAGTGGCATGCCCAACAATCTCCCACTGAGGAATTTCTAGCCCATGGTTGAACTGTATTCAAAAGCTTGACCTGTTAGAAGGTAACAGGATAGGCAACAGTTAGGCCACCGACTCCCTTGCAGGGCCTGCTTCAGGCCCATGACTGGAAGTCCATTTTGTCTCTTGTTCCTCTCAGTGGAATAAGCATAAGTAGTTACCAAGCACAAATTGGTCACCCAATGCTGCGACTACTAGTAGTACTACTGGTACTGTTACTAATATCAAAACATAACAATGAGGACTATGATTTCGATGGCTTGCAGGCAACTCTGTTGTTGACCTCAATCTGACTGAAAGGACTGGCATGCCTACTTGTATGCTGTTGCATAAGTTGTGCCTGTAAATAGGCCTACAAACTGTCAAAATGACAGTGGAGTGCACATTTTCATGGAACAGTAGCATGATGTAGCCTAAAATGCAACTAGTTCTATGCTTTGGACTGTGGTGATGACTGTATTTCATCAAGGTGTAGCCTACAGTTCTCCACTTCAGGTTGATATGTTGGCAATACTAATGTTCACATGTAGTACGACTGCAGATTTCATGGTTTTTGTGTTTTTGTAGGGAACCATGTTGTTCGCGTTGTTTTTGTTGGGGGGGGGGGGTGTAAAAAGGGCCACCAAGGGGAAAATTGTCCCGGTGGGAAAAGTCCTCCCACTCCGCCCCTGCCTGAAAGATTAGTTCCTCTGGATCTTCACCTTTCTACCAGGGGGGGTTTCTACAACTACCATGGCCCCCGTGGAACTGTTCATAATTCCCTCCTCCCTAATGAATGCCCCAGTTACAGCTGAAGAAATACAGCATAAAAGCATGATCATGCCACCACCATACTTCACTGTGTTATTTGGGGGATGTTTTGCGCCAAACATACCCTTTGGAATTATGACCAAAAAGTTCAATCTTAGTGGAGTAAAATTAGCAAAAATACTGACTTTGCAACAAGCCTTAACGAATATTGAAGGTGGAAGCAGCAATGGAAGCAGCTACCGGTACATAAGGAAAAGGGTATTTATCCATTTTATTGCTTATCCAACCTTGAGCATTTGTTTTGTCTGTCTGTCAATGTGTTGTTCTTTTTCGTTCAATTCACTCGTCATCTCTAGGGGAGTCACTCATTAGCTGACGACCTAGACGAAGAATGTAGTAAAATCACTAAGGTGGAAATTTCATGCCAAGGGCAGGGCCCGCCCACTGCCTTTATTACGCATAGCCGCGGGCGTGAGCACGATTCTTACATTCTCTTCAGCTGTGTACTGCTCGACCTGCTGAGTTCAACTGTCCTCCATAGGAGTGTGTTGGAAAGGTGCTACTTCACTGGGCGCTAAACACGACGAAGGGCTTCTGCCGAAGCATAAAAGTGGACTAAAGTGCTTTGTTTGTACTTATGTGTCTTCTTCACCGATCCCATGTTGCTAACGGCATCAGACTGCCCCGCGGGAGGAGGCCCAGCCCTCCGTTGATCCGGGCGTAGAAGTCATCAACCGGGAGTCGGAAGTTGAGGCACGCCTGGGGTCCGTCCTTGTACAGCCAAGCCTTCCGGATAAGACAGACAGGCTGACTTACTCCCTGTGGGAAAGATGCTACCGCTCAGCCACCCAGACGGCTAGGGCCGTGAATGCTAACTCCATGCTATCCGCGCACATGGCCACTTGCTTAGCTGAGGGAGAACCTACGGGCGACATCTTGGAGGAGCTTCGCACTGCAGCGGATTGGATCCTCCAATGCAACATGGCAGCCACACAGGTGTCTGGCAGAATGGGCCTTGCTGTCGCTGGAGCGAGGGGAGTAAGGCCCCGCCACACCACCCTCCAGGAGTAGGAAAAGACAGCAGTCATAGATATTCCACTCTCCCTCTCCGTTTGTTCGGGGAGCAAGCACTTAGCGGCAATGGATGAGTCGTTGTGGACAGGCGTCCACACCTTGAGGAATGTAGGAGCTCCACAGGCCCCTAGACTCAAGCTGCGGATTAACAGGCATACCGCTTCACCCCGCCGGACCCCAAGGGGAGCGCCCAGAATGTTCCGAACAGGACGGCAAAGACGTCCCCTCAACTGCGACCTCTGACGCTACAGAGAGTCGTCGGACGATTCCCGCCTCAGAGCTAGCCGGCAGGATTGCCCAGGAAGGATTGCCCTTCAACGACTGAGCTAGCTGCCACGGCGAGGCCCTAGCAGAAAAGGCCTCGACGCCTAGGATCTCGACGCTCCCCATCCGCAGTGTGAATCTTCGGATTGTTCACCATGTCCCCGATATTAGGCATCGTGACTGTTTACTACCTCCCCCGACAAGCGGAGTGGATGGTGGAGTTGTGTGTGTAGCCGGCTCGTTGCATTACGGCCTAATGTTAATGTTGTATTGGAAAGTGTTAACAAACAGGCGTTCTCTGTAAATGTTGTGACTGTTAATCCCCCGTCTGGTGAATTAAACTTGTGCAATTTTCACACTATGTCTTGACACGTGAGTGACAAGCACCACTCGCACCACACCGGACGCCTAGCTTTCACAAAGCCCCCAAAGAAGCCGTAATAAGGCTGCTAGCATGATATCCGTCATCCCCAAACAACAAAGGATAACGAATCTAGCAAAAGGCATAACTACAGATTCCCTCGAATGAGTGATAATCCAGTTGTGGATCTATATGTATCTATCTATATGTAGGCACAACCCTGTTCATTTAGATGTCGAGCCTAGCGTGTGTGCGGCCTCGAGTTGATCTGTTAGCGAGCGTAATCTCTCTCGCATGCCTCAGTCTCCTACCCCCAAGGTTTCGAGATGGAATCCCGTACCGAGCACCAGTGGTGCTTTAAGTGTACCCCATTCACAGCGTTTGGTTATTTCTGATAACACTCGCTTACTTCCCCATTTCTCCGAAGTGAAGTTCAGTGGTTCTCCCGGTGATTTGGGCACAGTACCCGACTCAGTTGGTGCTTCGTGTGTACTTCAGTCTACTTGTTCGGTGGAGACGAGGTCCTCTTACTGCCGTGTTTTATCTCACACTTCCCTCTCCCCCTCGAGTGGGCAAGTTGTGGTGTCTAAGGTTTCTGAGAAAACTCTCGATCTCTCTAATCGGCGGTCTCCGCGTTTAGCTTCTAAACGTCCTCTGCCTTCGAGCACTGCGTTTCCTGTCTCTCCAGCAGTGCCACCCAGTACGTCACGGGTTTGTTTGGAGTCTCCAACAGTGCCACACAGCGCATGGTGTTACCAAATGTTGTGCGTAATGCGCCTAGGGCGTCTTCGCCTGTAATTCCCCCCCCCTCCCCCGTCACAGGTGGATGTACCCCCAGTAGAGGAGCAAGGGACTCCCATGGGCTTGAACAGAGAGCGCATCAATTTAGATGCATTTGGCCTTCCTGATACTGTCACTCGCACTATACAGGGAGCGAGAGCGGATTCCATTAAGTCCTTGTATGACTTAAGTGGGCTGTGTTTGAACGTTGGTGTGCCCAATGTAATGTGATTGATTTCCAATGCTTGATGCCCACAGTGTTGCCATTCCTGCAGGAACAATTAGATGAAGGCAAGGCCTTCTCTACCCTTAAAGACTACCTAGCCGCGTTATCTGCATGTCATGTGGGTTTTGGTTCAGGCTCCGTGGGCAATCACCCACTGGCTTACCGGCTGCGAGACTCTGGTGTTGGAGGCCTTGTGCGCACCCCCCTTCGAGCCTATACAAGAGGTGGATTTGCGCATCCTCACAATCAAAACAGCCCTTCTCCTTGCCGACGACGAAGCGTGTAAGTGATTTGCATGCCCTTTCGGTCAATAATGCCTCAGTTGTCTGTTTCTATCATATGTACTGTATTGGCCATGCTGTTTACGATACATTGACTGTATGCAGACTGGTCCGCAGACTGCTCCCGTGTTGCTTTTTTATTTTTTTTCAAGTGAGCGCTTTCGAACCTGCGTCTTGGATGTGCGCACCACTAACCTACTGACTGACAATACAGTACATATATCACATTTGTGGAGTTATAGGTGAAATGTTTTCTAATGTCAGATTTTTTGCCAGAACTTAAGAAGATTAAACCTTGTTTTAGGCAACTGCCAATACAGGCAATATTGTCTTGATATGGTGAGTCACTTGGGTCTTACATAGCTAACCAGGTAACCATATAGGTGGAACAGTGTTATCAAAAGTTAAAGAAGTGAACACCTTGCCACAGAGTCCTTCCATCACAGGCGACTTCTCTATATTATATAATGTTAATGTATTTGTTAAGAAATTCTCTGCATGCATTATTGAAAATATAAGCTTTCTGTAAAACAAAGGAGATACGCACTCCGCGCTTCTAAATTAACAATCCGGTGCAACCAGAGCAGGACCAAAACATAGGCAAAAAGGGAAATAAATCTGGTGCCACACGGATGTCTATTTTCTGTAATTTATTTTTTAGTGCAGTGAGACTAACGTTTCGACATGCGTCATCAGAGTCCTCCTATTTCGCATGTCGAAACGTTAGTCTCACTGCACTAAAAAATAAATTACAGAAAATAGACATCCGTGTGGCACCAGATTTCTTTCCCTTTTTGCCTATAAGCTTTCTGTGTTTGTGTCTAAATTCTGTTCTGTGTTCTTGCTTTGAGTTCTGTACTAGGAGGTGACATCTCTCCCAGGGTTGTCTCAGAGTTTACCACTTCGCTGAACTATGACCTTGGATGTTTATGCTTGGTGGAAGCTATTCATCACAGGCGGTGCCATTACGGAAACAAGGGAGAGACAGACCATATATGTCTCTCATATATAGTTCTACATATGCATGATAGGAAAGATGACGTTAGTATTTACTTGTTAGAAGAAGATCATGTCATGGACTATGGGGGTTGGGAAATGTTCCAATAGGATTGTTTTTGTATCTACTTCAGGACTTGCTGGGTGGAATACTTCATGTCTCCCCACGCAGTAACTCCTCCGGCCGTTAAACAATAAAATCTGCTCGCAGATTTTAAATGCTACCTCTGTTTCTGTGTGTGTTCTTTCAGGTCAATTTGATAAGGTAATACAGTGAAATTGTTAAGGTGATATAGTGAATTTATTCACATGTTTTGGTCCTTCGATAGCCGACCTCAAACAATTGTCCTCCCTGATATATGGAGACGTAGGGACGCGCTGGACACCAAGTTTTCACCCGGGACCCTGAAATAGGTGGCTTTGCCTCACTACGCCTTCATATTCAGCGACGACTGACTGAGTAAAGAACCAACTGGGACCCACAGGATAGAGGTAGTATGGATTTGGATTTTTTATTTCTAAATTTTTGCCAGGATAGCTCGTTCCTGGGGTGACAGGTCATTGTTGATGCTGAAGAGTGTGCGCACCACGTTAGAGCCGTGGATCTTGGATGTTGAACTCTGATCTTTCCCCCAGGACCGGGGCTTGACGGCATTCCGCAGACGTGCGTAAGTCCTAGCTAGAGGCATAATATAAGACCTGGTTAGGCATCAAGACCTAGGCTTGAAGCTGTAAGTCCTGGTCTATAGGCAGTAATATAAGTCCTGGTCAGGCAAGCATAACGGTATATAGAGTTTTGACTCCGGGCATTTTTCGATGTTGCATTGTAAATGGCCTGTTTATAAGTAAATGAAAGATGAATCACCGCACACTGGTATCTTTGCTGGTAGTTTATTTGGTGAACAACACGTTTCGCTACTGCTTCAAGCTTCAAGCAGTAGCGAAACGCGTTGTTCACCAAATAAACTACCAGCAAAGATACCAGTGTGCGGTGATTCATCTTTCATTTACTTGGATTACTCTTACTGCACATCACCAGCACCTGGACAAGTGGTTGTGCACAGGGACGTTACTTTGAGTATGACCTGTTTATAGAGCTGTGACTCCGGGAATTTTTCGATGTTGCATTGGAAATGACCTGTATATAGAGCTTTGACTCCGGGAATTTTTCCATGTTGCATGGGAAATTACCTGTATTTGGTGAACCTGGGTTTTGAACCTGGGTAGCCTGTCCGAATTCTGTCCTTGTTTTGTTATGCCTGCATAACGCACTGACTTTTGTGGAGAGACCGGACTAAGCTTGTCTCGGCCTCCCTCTCTCGAAACACTTTGTGATGGCCTGGGAATTCCTTGTTGATTCAAAGTGTTTTTCTGCTTTTGAACTTATGGCTTTCTAGACAATGTAACTCATCATACGGAAGGTTTCACTTCTTGCATATCAGAGAATGAGCAGTACTTCCCCGCAGTTGGCTGTTAGCTAAATGTGTAATGTAATAGTTGGATGCTGAACAAATTCTGTTTATGGCAATTTTAAACTTCTGCAATTAGACTTTAACTTTTCAAAATTTTGTCATAGTTGAGACAGAGGATGCTTCCCCGAAATGCAGTGCTATTTTACTTCTTTGTGTTTAATTTAGAACTGCAGGTCGTACAGTAATAGTTGGACATCTTTCTGTTTTGTTTTGTCAAAATTGATGAAAGTTTTTTCTAAATTATTTTTAGCCACTTGTGTTGCCTAAGCCGGTGACATATGGTGACATTTGAACCTTGGCAGGACGCTGAGGTACTCTTTCTTTGTGATATTTTGTTTTGAGAGTCTAACTGGTGGTTTGGAACACCACGTTGTTTCTCTTGAAGCGAGCTCATTTTATGTCATGGGTACCACAAATCCAAAGCCTGATCATGGTGGTGATATTGAATTTATGGAAAAAAGGCATTCTGGCTCCTCAGCTTATGTGAGGCGATGGAATGGCTTTAATGGAAGCCTTACAATTGAAAATTGTAAGGCCTTATTAGAAAATGTGCTTCTTCACCACAAAGAAACAAGTCCGACAGGCGGACAACAGATGCGTCCGTCTATGCCCGTTCTGAACCTTTTTTGCCCAAACGCCCCCTTGGCCTCCTCATAACCTGTCAAGGCAATTTATCAATAAGCCTACCATGTACTGTATAAGCCTGGATTTGAAAAAGTACCATAGGATTTCAACAGTGTTGGGCAAGTTACTGAAAAACTGTAATGCATTGCTGATTACATGTTACTGTCTTTTCAAAATAATCCCTTACACTACATTTAGCAATGTGGGGACCTAAGGCGAATTTAGCTTAGGGGGGCCATCGGTCCATCCCATATCACATTTTTTTTAACATAAAATCTCTATTTTTGTTAGGCTATTTTTTTTTTTAATCACGATTTTTTATTTAAAAAAAATAAATAATTACAAACATAAAAAACAGGCAAACATTACAATGAATTACAATGAAACATTTCAATGAATAGGCTATTTGCAATTTTATTTGCATAGGCCTACATTAAATAAACTAAAATGTGAAATTCTCTTTTCACTTTAATATGAGAGCAGTGATGTCCCCCCCTCACTGAAGTGTTATTTCATGTGTGTGCATGATGCTGTCACCTATTTGAAGTGACGTTGATGTTGGATTTCATGGAATACTTTTAAATGCCGCTTTGGGAAGAAAACAGAGTAAGCGACAGGTGAACTGTATTTCTGTCAAAACAGTGGTTTGCAGGCGTTTGCGTTTTCACGTGGATATTGTCTTCGTGGACCGTAACAGACAAACCGTAAGTTCCATAAACTAATCAATGAGACATTGGCTACGTGTAAATGATGTTTTTAAGTCCGATTTAATAAATGCGATTTAAATAGATCGGATAAAGAGTTATTTTGCGATGTGTATACATGGCACTTTCACTTAAATGCGATTAAACGTCTGGGGAAAATAAAGCATTGCGATTGGACTGAGGACGCACGTGCTGAGCGAGCCAAATAAGGCACGGGGGCGTGGTTCAATGCCACCGAGATGCAGGTCATCTTCCCCACGAAAATCGTTGCCTCAGGCGGACTGAAATCACAACATTTCCCCCTTTCTCCCTGGATCATTTACAATGCTACATTAGCTACCCTGTTAGCATAGAAAAACGAGTGGTCAAATGGTAATGTGGAGTAACTTTGTTGTGCTTCATTACTTTGTGGGGCACTTTTACATCAATATATAGAAGCCACAACATTTATAGTCGCTTGGGGACTTTAAATTAAGCAAAACTTTCATGTGAAAATCTACAGGAAGTGCCGCCATGTTTTTCTCACTGGCAAAGAGCTTTTGGTTTGCACGCATGAGCTCCAGGCCAAAACTGAGCGACTGCCACCTTGTGGACACAAGAGGGAATCACAAGAGGGAATCACAATTCAGAAACCCATCACGGGAGGGCGGACGGACGGACGGAAGGACGGACGGACACCAAAGCCTCTTATAGAGATGCGTGGGACGCATCTAAAAATGGATGAGTATGAAGAAGAAGCCAGAGTGTGTGAATTATGGCTTGCTGAAGCGAAACTTAGGAATATGCAAATGAAGCATAAGCAAGCTGACAAAGTACATGACGATGATACTGTTGTGTATGTGTCTGATGACCATGTGATGACTGTTACAAGGTGTGAGGAAGGAGGTCAATATCAGGACCCTCCAGCTCCACTCACAACACCCTGTAGGCCTACTATAGTTGTTCCCCCTGCTCCGCCTGACGCTCTTGCCGTAGCACGTGTTGAACGGCAGCCTGTCCCATTTACTCTCTACTCACAAAATGTGTTAAAAGGGGTGATGACTCTCAAGGTCCATTCTGCCACCCCTACGATGAGTAGAACAAATACTCGCTCCCAATCCTCAGTAGTGGAAAATTATTCCCAGACTGCAGATCAAGACTTATTGGATGGTTTTCGAACACTGTATCATGATTTTCAAGCACTCTCATTCCCAAAGACTGAGAATTCAGTGCGTGGCAGCTTTGCCCAGAGGAGTGGGAGTGGTAGAGGACGCTTAGGGTGTATGGGTGAGAGACGAAAATATAATTTGTGCTTTGCATGTGGCATGACGGGTCATTGGGCTCGACATTGTTCCCTAGGTAAGAAGAACACGAGTGGAGATGACAAATATACCTAGAAGAACTGATTTGTTCAATCTCTAGTGTGCACACCCAACTTGCTCTTGATTTATTGGAAGTTAGCTAGCCATGGCAATCACTTCATACGCAGGGATGCGTAATTTGCAAAATATCCCTTCCACTTTGTCAATGAGCAATGAGTGTGACATAACGTAACACTTTTTCTAAATTGATAGGTTACCTGTCTGTATGTCTGTGTTTGTCTAAATGGGCCCATGTTCATGTTTGTGTCCATGTTTGTGTTCATGTTTGTTCATGTTTATGTTTGAATGCCGGCTGTGTGACTGCTGTGTGTGTGTGTGTCACTCCCCGGGTTGTGTGAGTTTATGTTTATGTTTGTGTATGTGAGTGGTTTGCTTCACTGAGTGCACAAGGGAGAATGAGTGATTGTGACGTCTAGTGAAGGACGGTCTGGTCCGTCTTGGTGTGATCCTCCAGAATGTCTGAGAGACATTTGACTTTCCTGAGTATAAACAGCAACACAATGGAATGTGTTTTTGTGTATTTACTGCAAAGTTATTTTTGGAAAATGTTTTTGTTCTGTCACATATGGTAGGCTGTGTCGACATGGAGGTTTGTCATCCTGTTCTTTTCATTTTATTTTTATACAGTTGAGGACGATATTATTAGCCCCCCTCCTGAAATTAGACATATCTCTTCATTGATCATTGAGAATGATCATTATTAATAAATGTGTGTTATTCTGGAAACAAATACACCATGGAGATAGTATCCAATAAGTTAAATTTGGACTTTTCCATTTTCACAATGAGTTTAAACAAAAAAGTGTAAAAATGGCAAGGACAAAATTATTAGCCCCCTTATCATTAATAGTCAATACAGTGCCATTTATGAACAAAAATTGACACCAGGCACTTTGATTAGTTGTTAACTATGTTGGCACATGTCCTACCAGGGATTTTGGCCCATTTTTTTCATCGCAAATAGTTAAGCTGGTCCAAATGGCATGGATGTTGAGGATGGACATTCATTTTCAGCACTCTTCAAATACTATCTAAAGGATTGAGGGCTGAACCACTCCATGACCATGGTTTTAGTATCCTTGAAGAACATTTGAACTATTTTGGATGCAAGTTTTGGGTTATTATCTTATTGAAAGATCCAGTGAAGATCTTAGCTCCCTCTATGAGCATATTTTTGCAAGGTCACTTTCCACATTCTATCATAATTTTCAGTTTTTATGGTGCCATACACCCAAACAAGGTTTCCTGTGGCTGAGGCTGCCACAGAATGATGCATCCACCACCATGTTTAATTGTGGAAACCATCTTATAACGATTCAAGGCCTATCCCTTTCTTCACCTGACAGAAGCAGAATTCATGCATCAAAGCAGGTGCAATTGAATATCATCAGATGAAAGCAGAGATGTTCAAAACTCATTTTTGACTTTCAAATGTTCACAGGCAAAGCTCAATAACACTCTGATATGCACTGCCTTTAGTAAAGGGGTTCTTCTGTGATGATGGCCCCAAAGCCCAATATGATGACAAGCCCTAACAACTGTCTTTCTTGGTGGGGGAAAAAACTCCAGGTGAGGCCAGGTCAATAACAATCATCTAGGCAGGTGTCCAATGCTTCTTTGGTCTAATGAGGTCAAGCAATTTCCACAGTTACACACAGTGGTGGGGCACCAAGTTTAGTCTGTTATTCAGCCTCAGACACAGGGAGTCTGGGTCTGAATCTGCATTGCTGGGTCTTCCAACAACATTGTAACCCAAAGCATACATTTAGATTAGTTCAGAGGTTCTTCAAGGACACTAAAACCATGATATTGGAATCACCCGCTCATAGTCCAGTCCTCAATCCCACTGAGAGTCTGTGGTTAATGTCTCTTCTCAGCATCCATGCGATTTGGACCAGTTAGAACACTTTGCAGTGAAGAAATGGGCCAAAATCCCTAGTGGGGCATGTGCCAACCTAGGTAGCAACTTATCAGAGCCTGTTGTCAGTTTTGGTTCATAAATGGCGCCATATTGACTATTAATGATCAGGGGGCTAATAATTTTGTCCTTGTCATTTTTGCCCTTTTTTCTTTAAACTCATCGTAACAATAGAAAAATCCAAATTCAACTCATTGAACATTATCTCCATCAGTGTATTTGTTTCCAGAATAACAGAAACGGTTAATAATGGTCATTCTTACTGATAAATCAAGATAAATGTCTAATTTCAGGAGGGGGGCTAATAATATCGTCCTCAACTGTACATTTTGTTTCCGCAATGTATTTGTTTTTGTTTGTGAACTTTCATTGTGTACCTGCATGCTCAGGCTTTCTTGAGCCAAGACCATTTGAGTAATTTGAGTAGTCTTTGCAACTTTCACATGTTTCATAAGCCCTAATGGATCTGTTTTTTTTTGGGGGGGGAGATTTAATACTGGTTTTGATGGTAGGCCTAAACTTTTCTGAGGGATTGATCATTTTTCTTTCTCCTTTTCTTTTAATCTGTTAAGACATAGTGTTATGAATTTACTGTTACCTGAATGGCACTACTGAATTTGTGACGCATTGATCACGACACTGTGTTATGTCATTATCCTGCAGTACTGTGGTACTTAACTTTTCAATGACTGTTACTGGATGTCGCTGGAGGTCCGGTGTGCATGAAGGCGCTTCCTCACACTGGGGTTGAGTACCTCTGAGTAGCGACTGTGCTGTGAGTTGGGTTTACCTAACTGGACTCACTAGTCTAGTCATTAAAGCAGTTGGTTTGTTTTGCTATCTCCCAACTGTGATTTATTTCTCTATTTTATTTGTCCGTTTTGTTTGACTCTGTCTAGGTTTTATTTTGCTGTAAGGATGGTTTATGGTTGGTTATGTCTAAATGTACAAGTTGGGTGAGATTTAACCTTACATTTTATATAAGCCTACTTGTTTCAAAATATTATGAGACGCAGTTATGACTTAATTTTATTGCTTTTAAAAGTGGTGCCACAGGTTTATGTGAGGACAAATCTCATCCTATCTTATTAGTTGTAACGATGTGGACAGCAAGGTGGTTTGTGTTGCCAGTTTGATGTATTGTGTGTTGTGTTTTGATGGCGTGTTCCCGTACTTTGTTTTTCTCTCCCTGTTTTAAGTGTGCTGTCCTTACTGACCGGAGTTGGGCTAGGCCCCTACATCTACCATGACCTCATGAACGACGGACAGGGAGAACTGCATGCCAATATGTTTGGTTCTGTTGCGAAGTGTTTAATGCAGGCCTAACTACTATGTGAAGCCAACTATGTCTGTGTCTGTAGTCATTTTATGTTGCATGCTCGTTGTTTTCTCTGTGCCGATTCTGTCCATCTGTGTGTAACGGGTTGAACCGTGCAGTTCAACCAGACAATGTGTCCCCCAGTCTTGCCGTAGTGAAATGACGTAATGAGACGCTTGGCCACTGAGTGGCTAATTAGTCAGTGGCAACCAGGCCATGATTTTATAAAAACACCCGAAATAGTAGGCTCATAGAGCTCTCCCGGTGTTCGGGTGTCTGCAGGGGGCTTACCTTGTGCCCTGTGGTGTGTGCTGAGGTCCTGTTACGCCCGGACTAGCACCCTATCACGTCCCTTCTGCCGGTGTTTAGGTTGGACAGACCCTGTTATCCGAACTGTTTTAACTCCTCTCGCCCTGTCACGTTGTGAGGAGAGTGTCGTCGAGGGTCTGAGCATTTAAATTCACCATGGGCAGTTGGCCCATCGCTGTTTTGCCCAACCGTATTTTTTATATTCTTTTCTGTTTGTTTGTTTTCTTTGGTTTGTGTCGTGCTGGCCGCCTCTTCCCATTCCCGTCTATTTAGATGGCTGTCCGGAGTGTTTATGCACTCCTGGCTTGTTATTTCATCCGCTTAGGGCAGGCTCCTGTGTAGCATCAGTAGCCCATAGTTGTGTGAAGTGCAACCTTTGGAATTAACTCGCCGGTGTGTAGTGACTAGTGTTGACCGGATTTGCTTGTAGTGTATACCCCCTCTGATTGAATCACCTGCTTGCCGTGGAGTGTGTCTGTGCTCATTTAATCATGAGCACCTTTATCGGTCTACACAGTTAACCTGCCCTGAGACCTGATGCTTTGTAATATTTAGGGCAGCCATCCTAGATTTCTAACCTCCTCCTTTTTATTTAGGCAGCGCGGCCAGTTCACAGTATTTAGTGATTTGTTTTATGTTTTGTATAAGTAAATAAAATACTTTTTATGTCATCAAAAGGAAACGTCTCTGTGCATATCTATCCGAACCTGTTGTGCCTTTGTGTACTGGTTATTACTTCTGGGGAGGTTCCCCCAGTGGCGTAGTCGTGCAATTACAGTCCAAAGTTGATAATTCATTTCTTGAATAATTAACACAAGGTCCACTCTGCTATATGTGCATGGAGTATTTTCAGGGCTGCACTGGATGTAGTAAAGTTGTTAACAGTGATGTGGTTAGCACCACATTTTTTCAGTCTGCTTTATTGCCTATTCAGTAATGGACTATACTTTCAATGTGTGCCACATTAGTCTGTTACTGATCGGAGACTGTTTCATGTTATGTTTTAGGATTACATTATTTTCTTTTTCATCATTTTGCTCTACTATTGATAAATGTTGTCCCCACGTAATGGTGCTGTCTAATTTATTTCAAGTATAGGTTATGAAACAATGCTTTGGGCTGTTTTGGGTTTTGTTTTGTCAACACTGGTGACATGGGTTTTTTTTATTTGTTTTTCTTTTACTGCTCTCTACTCTGTTCCAGCTGCACACTTCTCCTTGATATTGTCTGTGTGTGGATAAGTTGACTACTGAGAGCTTCTTTCTGTGCGGCACATTGCTGACTGTTTGCCTTTTCCTGTACTGGATTTTCTTCGTAATCTATGCCTTGGCCGATGTTTGATGAAGCCTTTGATGTATGCACCTCTGTGATGGAGGGTGCAGGGGTTTTTTGGAAGTGTTTGTGTTTTACTTTTTTAAATTTTATTTGGTTTATAACTTTCTGGGTTATGCTGTATTTTGTTTTTATTTTCTCTGCAAATTGGTTTGATTTTCTTTTGTGGACTGTTGTTTTTTTGTTCACAATTATCCTCCTCGTTTCCTGTGCTCAAAGCCTGTTTAGGTATGACTTCAGTGTTATTGAGTCATGTGGATGACACATGCCTCAAACAGGAGAGACATTTTAGGATATTTACAGATGTTTTATGCATAATGTTTTATTTTGTTTGGTATTGATTAAATACTAATTCTTTAAAGCACATGGAATTATGACTGTTTTTGAAATGTGCTACTCCTCAAATTAATGAATAGTGCATCAAACAAATACATTTTAAATAAGATATTGTTCTGAAATTTCAACCCTAACCTAACCTAACACATTTACTTACAACAATGTTGATTTCACTAACCATATTTAGAAACACATTGAGAATGATAAATGTTTAGAGTAGAATACTTTTCCCTGTTTTTCTTCATTCCACAGGAAAAGTCCCGAGTTGCACGCAGGGCCGCTGACAGATTTGGCTGGGCCCGGGACAAAGTCATCTGAAAGGGCCCCCTCACCCAATACATGCAATGTAGTGAGGACCCAATTCTGCCCCCCCTTCTCCCAGGGCCCGGGGCAACTGTTCCCTTTGTCCCCCCTTGTCAGCTTCCCTGGTTGCTCGTTAAGACTGTGGAGAGGGTTGTGATTCATCTCTCACATTCCTGGGAGCTTCCTTACAAGCTGGACTAGAGATACAAAATGTGTTTGACATTTTCTATGGACATGGACTTAAAGAGTGGATACAAATCCCAAGATGATTGATAGACACGGATGGCGAAGTGAATATTACGTGTACCTGTACCTGTTATACATGGCTTATGTGTGTTTAAGACTTCATTGAGAGAACAACAAAATGATTGTGTTTTAACATTGTGTATATTCGAAACATAGGTATGATTTCTTCCTAATTTTACGTGATTAGAATGACACCATAGACGCTTTGACTACGCTATACCAATTTAAAATCTTTAAGGAATGCCTTAGTTGCTCCCTATGCTCATGTGAAAGCTGCTGGTCCAGAACCTAAATATTTATGTTGACCTAGTGCCTGGCAGGAAACAGACACTGCTCTCTCTCTCAGCAGCAACCCTGGTTATTAAAGGAGTCTACTGGTTGGACAAGTTGTGGCCTACCTTTGGGGAGGTATTTGTGCTCCTGTCTGAATGACAGATTTTTATAGTGTCTGATTCAAAGTGACACCCTGCGTTGTCTACGCAGATGTACGTGTGCCATCAGAATGATTCCAATGGATGGAAAAAAGAAAACTGCTGATTTTGAGAAAGTCGTTTCCTGGACAAGCATGGGTACAGCCTTGTTTAAGAACTGAGACAATTTGGAACTGTTAATAAATTCGAGCCTAACTAGTATAGAGCAGACTAACGCAGTGTAATGGTTCTGAAAAGCTCTTACCTTTATATTTGAATATTTTCATTCTACACACCATGCTTAAAAGCCATGGTGATTGTTAAGTGATAATGATTATATTTTCAAGAGGAGGGAATATGTTAAGAAATTCTCTGCATGTATTATTGAAAATATAAGCTTTCTGTGTTTGTGTCTAAATTCTGTTCTGTGAACTCTTGCTTTGAGCTCTGTACTAGGAGGTGACATCTCTCCCAGGGTTGTCTCAGAGTTTACCACTTCGCTGAACTATGACCTTGGATGTTTATGCTTGGTGGAAGCTATATATCACAGGCGGCGCCATTACGGAAACAAGGGAGAGACAGACCATATATGTCTCCCATATACTGTATAGTCCTACATATGCATGATAGGAAAGATGACGTTAGTATTTACTTGTTAGAAGAAGATCATGTCATGGACTGTGGGGCTGGGAAATGTTTAAATAGGCTTGCCTTTTGTATACACTTCAGGACTTGCTGGGTGGAATACTTCATGTCTCCACGCAGTAACTCCTCCGGCCGCTAAACAATAAAATCTGCTCACAGATTTTAAATGCTACCTCTGTTTCTGTGTGTTCTTTCAGGACAATTTGATAAGGTAATACAGTGAAATTGTTAAGGTGATATAGTACATTTATTCACAGTATTATATCCCACTAATATATAGTATATTAGACCAAGTGTCTCGTCATCAGATCAAGAAAATCTTGTACAAGCTTGTATTGGCAAATACCTAAAACCAGGTTCAAACATCTTAAAGTTCTCGTTCTACAGTTGCAGTGATATATTGGGTGACTTCTATGTTCATTTAACTCATTGGCTGCCAGTCATTTTCATAAAAGAGTAACCCAGAGTGCCAGAGATTTTCCAGCATTTTGGGTGTTTTTTGGAGGCTCACAGAAAATTCAGTTTTGTGTATGTCAACACCATACCTATCAGATTAGAATCTCATCTGTCCTCGGAAAAAAATGGTGTCTCTCTACCCCTTTCTGTTCTTTCATAATCATCTGTTGAAAATAAGTGGAATTCGCCAAAATGCTGCCTTCTCGCCAAAAAGCGGAGAAAACGCCATTTGAAGTAGAACTATAATTGCAAACGTTTTTGCCCATAATGACACCGTCCTAACAACACCAAACCTATCAGATGCAATTGCAGAGTCTTCTGTCATCAGCAGCCTGAACGAACAAAAGATTGTTTGTATGAGCTTTCCAACCTAATAATGTACTGAAATATAACGAGGGTGGACTCGAAAACAAGAGTGTTTTGGTTTGTTGCTGGCGCGCAAGTTACTTACACGGATGAAATCTTCCGACCCAAAGTACCAATTTTCACTCACAATACCTGTGTAATAAATCCATTTGACATTGTCTTGAAATTATAGTTGAGCTTTAATATTTTGAAAAATATTATAGTTTGAAAACACACATGAAATGATTAAAAGGGCTACTAATGGAGTAAAAATGACCTAATATCTGCCGGGGATGCATAGTTTTCCAAGTAAGGAACCTGTTTGAATGAATCGCTTCCTGACCACTGCTTCTCCTGGAGACGCGCAGTTAGTAACTCCTTAAAGTTCCTAGTCCTTGTGTAAATTATGCTCTCTGCATTTTTATCTAATCATTTTAACTTCCGTACATAATATTCATCAGTTGAAACATTTTGAAATGTTTTGTTTAGCTTACATATAAGGAATGTTCATTAAAATGTGAATTTAAAAAAAAAATCACTGTAACTAGTGTTTAAAAATCGGTAAGGTGGTCTTAAAATAATTGTTCAAGAAGACGCTTTTGCACACCTCTGTAGGTGGGCAGGTGTGTAGGATATTATCCCAGTGGGGTTGTCATTCAAGTGTAAAGAAATCCTGCACACTGTCCATTCCACCAACAAACTTTAATACAACATGAAGGTCGGATGACCGAAACAATGTATTAAAGTTTGTTGGTGGAAAGGACAGTGTGCGGGATTTCTTTGCTCTAAAAATAATGAATTCATAGACCAAACCTTTGCAGGTGAGCTGGAAAATTTTCGGCGCATTTTCTTCTTCTGGGGATAAGCCCCCCTATCTCTCAAACCTAGTGACGGGCCAGGACCAGACACAAGGCAAGGCTACTCTGTTCCAAGAATCTGCAACCCCCCTGTCTTTTTTGATGATACAGTAAGCTGATCATACTATACAGATCCATAAAAAGTAACTGTAGAATGAGTTAAAATAGTTGACTTACAACTAAGCATAAATAATGGAGCCTTGGTAAGTTGCGAACTTTATAGCCAAGCATCCCCAACTGAGATGACTACACATCACCACCAGTCCCCATACTAGTGCATTTTCCTGTTAGATGATCTTTTGTATGCATCATCCTGATATTGTGTAGGCTGATCACATATCCAAAATGAAACGGTTGCCACACAGATCATCTCTGGTTGAACATGGTGTATTTTGGGCAAGCTAGCTACAATGCCTAGCCTACTAGATAGATAGCAAAAGGGGATTGTATTTTGTTCATGAGAGGAAGTTTTTTTGTCAGGCTCTGACACTAAAATCAGAAGCCTACCTGTGTTAAAATCAGAGGGCAAGGTGACAGGTGCTTTACTTTCAAAGATGATTTTGCTATGCTACTTTTGAGATTATTACAGTAAAAGGGGATGTTTTTAGATGCGTCCCACGCATCTCTATAAGAGGCTTTGTCTGTTGGTCCGTCCGTCCGTCCGTGACGCCTTTCTGAATTGTGATTCCCGATTGTGTCCACAAGGGGGCACAGAACCAAAGCCGGTTACCCTCTCTGGTCCAGCTATGGACAAAATTTTCTGAGAAACATGGCGGCGATTTCTGTGATTTCCAACATCTAAGTTTCTGCTTAATTTAAAGAGTCTAAATGCTTATAAATACCAAACACCACGGATTGGTGTAAAAATGCACTACGAACTTCTTTGACACAAATACGTTTCCCCCATTGTCATTTGATCACTCAATGTTTTTAGCTGGCCGGGTAAGCTTCAGTTAACATTTGTTAGCATCAGGCCTACCACAACCAGGAAGCAACAAACACGCAACTGTACTTTCTTCTGTATATAACAGGGCTTAAATGTTATCTAGGCCCAATGCGCAATCGCATTTAAGCCATGTAGACACTGTGTTGTGGTTTTGAGTGGGTAATGTGTGCAAACTATGGTTCGCCGTTTGCTATCTCGCCTGGTCTGCCGGGTTACAGCCTCGAGAGGCTGACCGCCTGCCCCGGTCTTGAGAAACATAGGACGATATTGCGCCCACCCGCGTTTCGGACTGACAGTATTTTATGCTGTACACAGCGTAGCCTACCTGAAGACCGCTGGTTGGTTTTATCACGTTTTGGATGAGACTGCTTAGTGCCAAGACTTGAAAAAGCCGCCATGATTGAACTATAAAGACAATGACTCCCCCAACGCTTTTATGTATTGTATTGTATTTTATGTATGTTTATAGTCTTTCCTGCACCTGATGCTGAAGTGGCGTGATAGTAGACCTAATGGTTCATATAACTGGACTCTAAATTAACACTAGTAACATTAGTATAGGCCCTACAGCCCTGAATACTAATTAAGCTACCATTAAATAATGTCTGGTAATTTGGAATTTCGTAGATCTATTTGAAATCCCATGATACTTTTCACATCCAGGCATAGGCTATACATGTTAGGCTTATTGATAAATTGCCTTGACAGGTTATGAGGAGCCCTGGGGGGGCGTTTGGGCAGAAATGGTTGAGAACCACAAGCATAGATGGACGCATCTGTTGTTCGCTTGTCGGACTTGTTGTCTTGACATTTCTTCTTGCTCTGAGCTTATGCCCTGCACTGACTGTTCATAAGGACACTTCTGCCACCTACAGCAACAGTTAGAACATGCGTAGACCTCTGAAATTTTAACACAATATACTGTAGGACAGACCGTCCTCAAGGCGTGGCTGTAAAAAAGCGCAATTATCGGCGGCCACCGCCAAAGGAAGGGGGCGTCACTATTCGAAATGACATCAGCTGCCGCCCAAGGCAGCCAATGTGTTAAGATGGACTTGGGAGGCGCTGTGGTGCAGCACGCTAAGCCCTCCACATTTGGCCTTACATTGCCCACGGGGACCCTGGTTCGAGTCCGGCCGGGGTCATTTCCCAACCCTGCCCCATCTCTCTCTCAGTCATTCCCTGTCTACTCTCACACTGTCCTGTAATAATTAGGGCCAAAAAGCCCCCCAAAAATACTCAATTAAGATTAGAGATGTACAGGATCCAAGATCCGGTTCCGGATCCGGCAGGATAATAGGGTTTTTCAGACTATCCGGATCCGGCAGGATCTTAAGCAGTGGATCCGGTATACGGCAGTTACCTAAAAATCAGGATCTGGGGCATCTCTACTTTTTACGTAGCCTAGGCTTTTCAGTCTTTCACAACCCGAATCGCTGCATGGAGTGTAAGCCCTTTGGTAGTGGCCGTTGAAGGCAGTGTGGCAGTAAGCCAATGAGTCTTAAAAATTGTTTGCGCCAACGCAATAAAAAGGGCGCACGTGTGCGAATTGGCTTTGTGTTTCAACCCTTTCATAGGATCCGGTATCCGGTTCCGGATCCAGTAGGATCTTAAGCAGTGGATCCGGTATCCGGCAGGATCCTAAAAATCAGGATCCGGTGCATCTCTAATTAAGATTGACTTGACTGACTGGATTTTTTACTTGAAAATAGAAGAAAATGAGCTTGTTGAGACCTCTTGTTGAGAGCATCAGTTGTGTTTTGTAGAAGGCAGATGGACAGACAGCTGACATCACCATTGAACAATTGCTATTTTGTGTTAAGCACATAATTCTATATGTGTCCATTCACAGTTTTGATTCCCTCCACAAGAATCTACAATATACTGTAAATAGCCATGAAAATGAGAATGCGTTGAATGAAAAGGTGTGCAAAAGTTTGGCCTATACAATATGTAAAGCAATAAAGAAATGATTGCATCGGCTATTGGTGTGCGAGTTCCACCCCTTCCTGCTGTGGATAATCATTTGGGAATCTACGCACCCATTGGGACATGAATTATTGGCACAACAACTTGTCTCTGAACTACTATGTCCTCACCACAGTATGCATAACATTGCAGGCATTGCATTGTGCAGGCTTTCCATAGGCTAGCAGTTAATGTCTGAGGCAGTGATAGTGAGTAAGTGTTATCTGGTGGTGGGTAATATCATCACCTTTTTTATAAGGAGCAGGTAAAAAGGTTATCTGACTTACTATTTGGGCGTTCATAATCATTTGATCCATCACTTGCTTCTGAGATTTTCCTTTTCACTGTAAATAAAATAAAAGACATTTTAAATATACTGTGCATTTTAATTTAAAAAAATAAATGGGCAAAGAAGCTTGGGGAACAATGGTGGGTGTGTGAATCTGTGTCCTGTGTTTTGAGATGTTATTTACAGTGGTAACACTTTCAGTCTGAGCAAATTAGTCTAAAGGGGGTGAAAGGTGGAATAATTACAGCGAAAGCATATTTGGTGTTATTTGATTTGTAATTTTCTTTAGATTCAGACATTTGCACTGTAAATGGAACATGGTAGGCCTACAATCATTTTTTAACCAGAAGCCCATGTTACCACATATTGATATTGGTTTATCTAACATCAAACTTTGAGTATTTATCCATTATATGTTGTCAAAGATGTTGCAAGACATGCTGGCTGGTTGTCCAACTGAATTAGCCTATAAAAGGGTTCAAGGTGGCGGGAGACTAAACACATATTTGGTGTCCTTTAAATTGGAATATTCTATTAAGTCAGATTTTTTTGATGCCTACAGTGCAGAGTGGTAGGACAAGACAATCTAGGTCTTAAGGGTCAAAGGTCAAGGTCATATGGTGGTCACAAAGGCTAAAACTTCAGTCAAACTTCAGACAAATTTGCCATCTTTTAAATTGTAACAATTTAATAGTACAATGACAACCATTCATTTTTAAACCAAAAGTGTATGTTACCACATCTTGATTTTGACTGATATCTCTTCAGTCAATAGAAAGATGTTCATTCATTGGTGTTTTTACCCATTATAGGTTGTCAATGACCTGGCAAGATAATAGGCACGTTAGCAATCAAGCGGATTTTTTCGCGATCACAAGATCTGCTTGCTCTAATAAAGGTGGGGTTGAATGCTTGGCAAACAAGATGGACAGAAATATCTAACATGATTTCCCAAGACAAAAAAAAAACCTGCTTCCTACTTGAAGCAGTGAGTGAACTGCCTTACAAGCAAAAAAATCCCCGTGATGATTTAACACCCGCAATTCACGTCAGTTAGATGAATGCCAATCAGGGTAGATTACCGACGGTCCCATGCCAGAGCAGTTGCTCGGAGCGGGCTGCGCTGCTGCTTAGCAAAAAAATCCCCGTGATGATTTAACACCATGTGACATGACTGCGGTGCAGAATTCAGTCCCATACAGTATGCCGCGTCCTGGACAGAAATTCTAACCAGGATGTTTTATGCGGGACGCAGTGGACATACGCACTGCCTAGCCAAAAATTCACGACTTCATCATGAACGAGCCTAATGTAGGTGTTGAGGTCAAAGGTCAAGGCCACATGGGATCACATAAATACAGTATTCAGTTCATGCTGTATTTCCAGATTTATGGATTTTCATTAGCTCCAGTACATTTATTGCTCTCATTTTATTATGCCAGTCATGGGTTTCCTGTTGTCCAGCTGTACTGTGAGTCTTTGTCTTTGAATCTGTGAGTTTGTGGTTCTGTTCGTCCTTCACAGATATTTTGCTTGTTTGCACAAACTTTTGAATGGGTGTACAGTTTGGTACCATATCTTGAGTGCTAACACTCTTTAATAGATAGAGTACATTTAGCTGATAGACAGTTGGAGACCAATGTTTTCAATGCTCTCGTGTTGACTAAACTAGGGTCATCATCAAAGTGACATGATACGATTCTCAATACACATGCCAACGATTCGATACACTCACCATTCATGAAATTACCAGTGATAAGATACTATACGATTCTCCAACTTACGGTACTACAATGCTGTATGATATGGTGCAATGTGATACAGAACATATTCTAATGCTAAATTGATATTGAAGGCTGTTCCAATTACTTTGGAAATAGTGGAACAACTATAGAAAGCAGGAATAACTCTTTTTTTTGCTGGTGCACACGGCTTTGAGCAGAGAAAATGGATCTTTAAAGATATCTCTGGACATCATACAAATGAATATCTTTTTAACAAACAAAATGGGGTAAGTACTGCTCATATATGTACACATACAGTTGGGATTATTTAGTTACAGGTTAGTATACTAAGCTCTGAACAATTTATCTACAATTGGGGGCGTGGAATGCCGTGGTCCTAAGCCATCTGGGCAGAGCAATGCCTCACTTTAGAATATGGGACCCTTATTCCACATCTGTCTTCACACTGTTCAGGGTTTGTTTACACAGTGTACCAGGAGCTCATGCACATTGCATTCTGGCCCTTACTGCTTACTCATAAATAGAAATCTAGGTCTACTAGGTCATCTTGACCTTGCAGATGTCCAGTGAGCGAACAGGCTGTTTTGATAGACCCATTTTCCGAGCTCCGACTGATCAGCTGTCACTTTGATTGACAGCAGACTTACACTATTAAAATGACCTGAATGGAAACAACCACGAAGAAAATAAAATGAAAAGTACATGCTAAACTGCCAGTAGACGTGTTCTCTAGGCAGCTGAGGGGACATCACAGTGGTTTATGTTCTAAAACCTTGCGACTGCGATTAGACATGACTAATCTTTGAAAACTTTTGCAACGGCTCGCAACTCTTTGCGACGATAGATTCACACCGCTGCAACTCATCGCTGCAACTCTCTGCATCTCCGTCTCGTCTCGTCGCGAATCTTTGATGTGAACTGGCCTTTAGGTATGCGCAGCCAACTCTAATATAAGGGTCCCAAACACCAATATCTATCCATTAATTAACCATTAGTTATCCTTAGCCAACTCTATTATAAGGGTCCCAACTCCCAATATTTATGTATTATTTATCCATTAGTTATGCCATACTTTTGTATTAAGTAACTATTAACTGTACCCTTACTTATCTATTAGTTAAATAATAAGCTATTGTTATCTTATAGTTAAGTAACTGCTAACTAATGCTCATCATATGCATTAATAACAATTAATATGTGTATAATATGGCGTTAACACATTGAGTACCGACGACGTAATAATGCGTTTTTCACGCCCATGCGTTGTATACCAAAACGCAAAAATACGTTTTTGCATTTAAATATCATATTTTGAATCTACACCCTTCAATGGACAATATATGTGATTTTGGTAGCTCTGTGATGGACATAAATGACAACATTTGCAGTCCAAAGTTGTTTGATTGTTATGATGTTTAAGTGTTATGATTTGGATATTTTAATTTAACTTACCAAGATGTCTGGATGCCAACCCATGTCGCCTATCGCGCTGCCTGCATTGATTTCCCTAGTACGGTCACTGTAGCATGTGTTGTCTCTGACTTCACGCAATAGGTAAACACCATAGTGCCTGGAGTATCTTGAACTTTCTGGACTTGCTAGACCTTTACCAGATCCTTGGATCCAAATGGCACCCGATATGTGATTGCAGTAATGCGCTCCGATTTGGACGTTTGATCGCCAAAAAGATAAGTTTCTGTGTCTGCCTGTATGTGAGAAGCCAGAAGCTAGCATGGCTACATATCATGATTCCCTGATTGTCGCTCCCAACGCAGGACGCTCCCCTGTCGGCTCGCTCCCACTAGCCAGACTATCGATCCGGGTGGGACTACACGTCCGGGAGTGATAGAAACACCTGGGACTACACGTCCGGGAGCGATCTCAGTTGGGAGTGTCCATCTGCCACGCATATTATTCGGATCGGATGGGCTAGGCTACATCTAAGCATCATATCATTTGGATTTGTTGTCAATGTTGGGCTATTATTTCGGGAGTCATCGGGAGCTATTTTAGCAAATGTCTCACCCTCTGCATGTGTGCAAAGAGTTTGTGATCAGTCCACGTGAAAAACGGGGATTTCAAAGGGCATCGATTGCTGGTGTCGTAGTGTGACAGAGCAGGAGGTGTGCTGCCGTATTCGTGAATCGTGCTATGTTGTTTCCCTAGTAGCCTACGATCGGTAGCGTGTATTGTGTCTGACTTCACGCAATAGGTAAACACAGAGACCATTGTATATCGTGCCAGGAGTATCTTGAACTTTCTGGGCTTGCTGCTACCTAGACCTTTACCAGCTCCTTGGATCAAAATGGCACCCGAATTGTAATTGGAGTAATGCGCTCCGATTTAGAAGTTTGATCGCCAACCAGATAAGTTTATTTGATTATTCACCCCTATGTTGAACTGTCTTCCTGTATGTGAAAAGCCAGAAGCTAGCATAGATGGCTACATATGGATCGGATGGGCTACATCTAAGCATCATATCATTGGGATTTGTTGTCAATGTTGGGCTATTATTTCGGGAGTCATCGGGAACTATTTTAGCAAATGTCCGACCTTCTGCATGTGTGCAAAGAGCTTGTGTTCAGTCTGTGTGAAAAACGTGGATTTCGAAGGGCATTGATTGCCGGTGTCGTAGTGGTTTAGAGCAGGAGGTGTGTCTTGGCGTGCAGGAAGATGTGTGTCAGAGCTAACCTTGCACCAAATTGTGATTAAAACCAACTCATCCCCTTTCAAACTCGTCACATTCTGAAGAAGCGCACCCTTCACAAAAACCTCAATATCTCCGATTGTAGCTGAATTCCATGGATACCCACTTCGGTTTAGCGTGGGTTTACTCGGCAATAAAAGCTCGTAGAGACACACAGTTTTCACCTACTAAGAGGGCAGCGTCTCTACTTTCAAACGAGTCATAACATATTTCAGTGGCCCTATCACATAATAAGCTGTGAGTCTACAAAAAAACGTAAAAAAGGGCTTAGAACGCTGGTATTCTACGACATAATTCCGTGAGCAACGCCGGTATTCAATGTGTTAAGTAATGAGTATTAACCCTTACTTAAGTATTAGGTTATAGCTACTTTACTGTTAATTATGGCCCCTTATTTGGAAGTATTACCAAATGATTTTGTTAGTGCATGATTTTAGTCTTCCATAAAACAAAATCGTTCAACTTACTGTCATGGTGGACACCATCATCTGAATCATCACTTGCTTCTGAGCGTCTTTGTTTATACATTTCTGAAAACAAAGGACAATTACACTAAAAAATACCATTGCAAAGAAACCCTGATTAATCTACGTTTGTAGCCCTTTATGTCATGTTATGTTTACTCTGTCTGAGCTTTGGTAACACTTGCCTTAGTTCATTAAAGTTCAAGGCCCAACACACCAGAAGGGCTTTGTGAGCGAGGGACCAATTCCTCAACGGCGTTAACCTCAAATCTGAGTTCAATTCTTTTTAGACACAGATCCGTTCCATCAGTCTCGCTAACCTGAAACTCAGCTGAGTTGCCATGGTAATTTACAGTTAGGGCCAGAAATATTTGGAGAGCAACACAATTATCATCCTTTTCCACCCTATACCCCACCACAATGGATTTGAAAAAAAAAAAAAACAAGCTGTGCATTAACTGTAGACTCTCAGCGTTAATGTGAGGGTGTTAAAATCCATATCCCATAAACAGGAATGAAAAAGCAACGTTTTTTGTCTGTGTTGCCCACTTTTCAAGGGATCAAAAGTAATTGGACAGTAGGCTTCTCAGCTATTCTCCAGTCAGATGTGTGTTATTCCCTTACTACACCATCACCAAGATGTCAATACAAGGTCTTAGAGTTAATTTGAAGTGTTCCATTTGCATTTCCATATATTTTTACGGAATGTCCATGAGATCCAAAGTCCACCTGTCACCATCAGTGATGCAAGCCATCATAAGGTTGAAAAAAATCAAAACAAACCCATTTGAGAGATGGGGAAACATTGAATATGATTCATTCAAGAGTTCAGAATGTTGGAAAAAAGAAATACCAGAGCAACACCAAATTACCTGGCAGACATGGAAGACAAATGCTGTGGATGACAGACAATATTCTGTATCTGGTGAACAAAAACCCATCTCCCAACAGTTAGCCAGATGTAGAACAGTGTCCAGGTGAACGGTGGAGACATGTCCAAGGCAACAAAAAAGAAAAAAAAATCAAGAACATTTGGAACACTTCATCATAGGAAATACAGAGGCTTCACTAAAAGATGTAAATTATTGATTGCATCAGAAATAGCAATACCACATTTGGCTTTGCCAAACAATGTCTTAAAAACACTATAGGTCTTGAGCTACATCCTATGGACCGAGGAGACAAAAATCATCTTGTACAAGGGTAATTGGAAGAAAGGAGTATAGCAAAGGGAAGGAACTGCTCATGATTCAAAGCATACCACCCAATCAGTGAATCATGGTGGTGGTAGTGTCATGGTGTGGGCATGCATATCTGTCAATACTATTTTCCCCTTGTATTTATTGATGATGAGGGCTACCGACAATAGCCAAAGGATGAATTCTGAAGATTTTCAGGCTATATTATCATGTCATATTAAACCTAATGGTGCTAAACTCACTAGACAATGCTTCACAGTGTAGATGGACAATGACCCAAAGCTTAATCTGAAAGCCACTAAGCCATTTCTACCCCAAAAAAGTGGAATATTATTCAATGGCCCAGTCAATCACCTCATCTGAGTACGGTTGAGCACGCATTTTACTTGCTGCTGGCCAAACTGAAGGGAAAATACCCTAAGAATAAGCAGGAACTGAATATTGTTGCAATAGAGCTCACTATAGCATCACCAGGGATAAAACCCAGTGTCTATTGATGTCTATGGATTATAAATTACAAGCTGTAACTGACTGGAAAGTATTTGCAACCAAATAATTAAAAAATGAAAGTTTGATGTATAAATACTAGACTGTCCAATTACTTTTGATCCCTTAAAAAAGGGGTGGCACTGATAGAAAATGTCTATAATTCCTTCACAGTTCACTCGATTTGGACGCAAACACCCCCATATTAAAGCTAAAAGTCTGCTGTTAATTTACATCTCATTTGTTTCATTTCAAATCCATTGGGATGGCGTACAGCACCAAAAAGATGAAAATTGTGCAGATGTCCAAATATTTATGGCCCTAACTGTATGCTCCAACTCAAACCTGGTAGCTCCCAGCAAAGAGGGTGGAGTAATAAAGAGGATTCAAAACACGCCCACCCAATGCAAAAGAGTGTGCTCAAGTTGGGTCTTTGGGCCAAAACATACCAAGGCGGAACGGAACGGTCGCAGGACGGACGCGGTCTTTCTGCTTAGTTTTGGCCGGCGTGCTTTTCTCTGCCTTGCACACTGACAGCGTCGGCGTGCGCGGCCAGTCCTGTTCAAAACCCTCCCCACAGCTAAAGCTAGCATGCTACTTTGCCATTCATTTGAATGAGACACCGCCGGTCGCCGGCGTGAAAAATACGCTCGAGTTCTATTTTCCAAATGCAGCGCGGCGCGGAGCCGGCTCCCGCGCCGCTGACGCCCGACTACCGCCAGTTGGTGTGTAAGGACAGATAGGTTTCAATGTATTTTCACCGACGCCGGTAAAAAACGCGGCCGTTCCGCGACGCTTTACCGCCTTGGTGTGTAAGACCCCTAAGGGGGCGTTGTCCCCTACTTCTTCTTCTCTTTTTGAGGTGTTTGCGCAAGACGTGCGCTACTGCCATCTACAGCGCTAAGGGGACTCCATTTATTTTCAACCTTAGGACTCCGAAGGTCTCCTAACCGAAGGTCTCCTAAAGGGGCGTTCACCCGACATAAAATGGATACCGGAAAAGAACTAGAATGACATCTCTCTGTCTAGATCAGGGGTAGGCAATTAGGTTTGGACGCGGGCCGGGCATGGCCATGTTTTTCTACTGGTTAAAAAGTCCTGCCGTCTCTCTCATGAAAAGGGCGACCAGCCTTAGCAAGCCGTAACTGATGTATAAAATCGGCAGTTGTTTATTGTTTATTTTTATAACATATGTCATTAGCCTCCCTGCATTTTTTATTTTTTTTAATCTATTGTCTATTTGACTGCACTCGCTGCATTGCACTGCTATTTGCTGCATCTCGCGGGCCGAAAATAATTGATGGCGGGCCAGATTTGGCCCCCGGGCCGCTAATTCCCTACCACTGGGTTAGAATATCTCTGCTCTCAGGTTTAACACCGGGCTAAATAATTCAGTGTTCCAAAGAATTTCAACCTCTAGGAAACAATGTGGCAACCGGACCGTTCCGCATATTCACGCCAAAATTTTACGAGACTAAAGCGAAGCAGCCTACAGTATATCACGAAAGTGAATACACCCTCACATAGGAAAGCATTACAGAAATTCCACTTTGACACAATGATTAGTGACCTTTTAACAACTTATTTAACCGCTTAAATTTCTTGTTCACTCAGAAAAAAACAAAACAATATACACCCATTACTGTTTGAACATGTACTCACAAAAGTGAGTACACCCCAGATTAAAATCCGGTTGAGAAGGGGCTGTGTTGGCTCGAATCGTCTCGAAATGAAATTAAATGAAAAGGGATGAAAAGGGGGGTCATCAGTGTGCGTTTCAACCTTTCTTTGCATTGAACTTTTACATTTTGAGTCTGTATCTGGCTTAAATAGATTGGTGTGAGATTTGAATGCAATCCTATGGAGAATATCATAATCTGCTTCAGTAGTCACAGTGCATGTTGACATGCATGTTTCTTTTAGGTGTATTTCAGATTGCCAATGTTGACAGCATTCATGCATCCCCCAAACCATGTCAGTCCCACTACCATGCTTGGCTATTGAGAGGATACACTTGTTTGTAAAACTCACTTGTTTACCACCACACATGCTTGACACCATCTAAAGCAAATGTGTTGATCTTGGTCTCAAGAGAGATGAACAGACCAAGGATATGGATCACTGGAACCATGTCGTGTTTCATTGCCTGTTGATGCCGCATATTCCCGGATGCTGCGGATAGATATACTGATGCAGGGCATGCTGGGAACGCGGGTTTTAGGAGAATAAATGGCTGCTATGCCGAGAGTTGCACACCTCTGTGTCCAGTATATTCTACCGTAATATTGTACATAACATTGGCGACGAGGATGGAGCTTAACCTACCACCACCTTCTCAGTTTTTAGCACTGCCTGGCGAACCCCCGGTGCCCCCGTTGGCTTGAAACTTTTGAAAACTATATTGATGCCCTGGGACTACACGAAGCTAACGACGGATCTTCTCATCCACTGCCTGGGCACTGAGGGACAACGGATCTTTCGGACATTGGGACAGGCAAAAAGTATAAAGACGCCACGAACTTGCTGGAGGCACACTTTGCCCAAAGTCTGTTCCCATAAGTCCCATCACTCGGCGGCCATCTTGGCTACGCCTCAAACTGACTATTTGAGATTAGTCAGTGATGGGGTATATAAGAATGAATGGGGGAAATAATGTTGTGTGACAGTGGGACAACACAGCGATACACAACTCATATGGTTGGAATCACAATGAAAAACTGGATTTCATGGCCGTCTTAGAATGACCGAAACATGAAAGTAACACTTTAAAACAGCGTTTTTCTTTATGCTATTTTTGATCTGCGCATGCGCCACATTCCACGACAACGTTCTGTTTTGCGGCAGGTGGGAGCAAGTTGCGTGGACTTCACCTCTTCCGGCCGGCTGTCAAACGGGCATCCATTCTCACTGGATTTATTTTCTGATAGCCAAAGCAGTAAGCACAATGGTCGTCCCTGCTCATCAGTAATAATAAAAAAATAGGCTATTGAATAAATTAATGATGTAGGCTAGCCTGCCTCAAAATTGGTGTTTTAAACTGTGATATCATGTTGTTGCCTAAACTGATAATAGCTATGACCAACGGTGAAAAATATAAGAAAAAAAAGCTAAACTGATCAAAGTTTAATGTCTTGCAGACTTGCTCCCGTTTTGCTTTTTCTTACTTATTTGTTTTCAACCATAAGAAAAACCACAACGGGTGTGCACATGTATGCACACGGCCGGTTTTGTTTCCGTGATTATATCTGTCCCTTTGTCTTGCACCTGCATTTTGGATGGGCACAGAAAGGTGATTAATGGTCGAGTTGCGCTCTCTGCCCAATTCACAATGAAGTTTCCACGGACGGCAAACAAACCACATGGCCGCCAGCAAACAAACCGATTAGGTACGAGCAGTCGTAAAGGTTTATGTTTGCACTTGCGTCGAGGCGTCGAGACGATTGGATAAGTGACAGCGCAGCTCAGCAAGCAATTGGCTCTCGTTACCGGACAGATGGGAGTGACGCCGGCAAACGCCATGTTCGCGTAGCCAAATGCTCTCGTTCATTCCTATGGAAGGTTTCATGAGTGATTCGTCTCGTATAAGACCGTCTCTGCTTTGCCGCTCCACAGACTGTAATCCTTCGTCGGATCTTGTTTCGTCAGCGCAAGCAAAATGTCGGTGAGTCGATTCAACACTATGTAGCCGACCTGCGCGGCTTAGCCTCCCTCTTTAAATGGAGGATGAAATGATACGAGACCAGCTTGCAGAACACGCCAGCCATTCTAAGATAAAAGAAAAGTTGATTATGTCAACGGACGACTTGACTTCAACAAAAGCCTTACCGCAGAGATACACCAGCGGCGACGCGACTCAAGCGACAGAGTGTAGCAGCAAGCGATACGAGAGACTGAGGAGACTAGAGTATGTCCGTACAGGCAGAAGGAAAAGCATTCAAGCATTCCCATTGGCTGTGGTCACTGACCTCTATACAGTCATTGGCTGTCGCGGCTTGTCGCCGAACCGCGTCATAAAAAGTTGAAAAGATTTCAACTTCAAATTGTCGCGCTCGTCGCGCAAATCGCTCTAGTCTCCAGAATCTCTTTTGTCTCTCGACTCATGCAAAGTCAATTACTTCCGTCGCTCGACTCACTCAGATCGCCGCTGGTGTATCTCTGCGGTTAGAGATTGCCTTAAGAATCGAGACGGCCACCGAGCTAGCCACGAAATTGTCTTCCCGCGCTTCTGCGCTGCCCGCGTTGACTCAACATGTAGAGGAGCCCGAACGCTCGCCAAGCCCCAGGCCCTCGGAGGAGGCAGAGGGGATACACTTCACTGCACGTCCGCAGTTCCAGTCACGCCGCAGTTGTGGCGATTGTGGCTCTTCTTCACATTCCAGCAGGGCGCCAGCATGCCCGGCCAGGGGGCAGGTGTGTAAAAAGTGTGGGAAGAGCAACCACTTTGCCCGAGTCTGCCGTTCTGCACCGGCCACGACGCGACCACGAAGCTCCCCTCATCTCGGACCCCGACCTGGATCCTCTTCTGCAGGTCCCACTGCCATACACTCAGTAAGCTCGTGCCCTGCGCCCATACAGTCAGTCGACTCCGCCCGTGTGCCATTCAAGACATGTTCAATTGAATTGGATGGTGTCTGTGTCCCATTGCTGCTGGATACGGGAGCAGCTGTGTCCCTCCTCAACTTGCCCACAGTACAGCGTTTCCTGCCCCAAATACAGCTACAGGCGCCATCAGCAGTGTTACATGGATACGGTAATTCAAGTATTACTCTGGTGGGCTCTTTGACCTGTGCAGTTCGACACGGCAACAAATGCGTCCCGGCCTTCACCTTCCAAGTGGCACAACACGGCGCCAACCTCATGGGCCTGGACCTGATCACCAGCCTGGGCTTCACCCTCCTGGACAGCAGGGGTGCAGCCATCTTCCACGTCGGATCGCCATGGGAGCAGCGGTGGCCCCAGCTTTTCTCTGGCCTGGGCTCCATCTCTGCCTTCACGCACCAGCCTCTCCTGCTTACGGAAAGGCGCCCTGTCATCCAACCTCTCCGCCGCATTCCTCTGGCACTGCGTGACGACGTCACGGCGTAGCTAAAGAAGCTGCTGGAAGGCGGCATCATAGAACCTGTGGACGCGTCACCATGGATCTCCGCCCTGGTAATAGCAAAGAAGAAATCAGGGGGCCTGCGAGTGTGCGTCGACTTGAGGGCAGTGAATCAAGCGGTTATTCCCGACAAGTACCCGCTGCCCACCGCAGAGGAGTTGACCTCTCAATTCTACGGCTCCAAGCTGTTCAGCAAGCTCGACCTCCGTCAGGGCTACTTACAGGTTCCTCTCCACCCTGATAGCCGCAGCCTGACGGCATTTGTCACACATGCCGGTGTTTTCCGCTACACCAAGGTACCTTTCGGCCTCTGCTCTGCCCCTAGCTGTTTCCAGAAGATCATGTCCACCATCTTTGCTGGCATTCCAGGAGTGTTCATTTTCCTTGACGACATAGTGGTCCATGGACAGACACCCACCATTCACGACCAACGTTTGACACAGGTGCTGGACACTTTAACCTCCCACAACCTCACGCTGAATGGGGAGAAATGTCTCTTCTCGGCACCTGAGGTGGAGTTTGTGGGGTTTCGCCTGACCCCAGACGGGCTCAGCCCTCTACAGTCCAACATAGAGGCCATCCAGCGGCTGCCCATGCCTGCCAGTCCGGCCCAGCTCGCCTCTTTCCTGGGCATGACAGCGTATTACCTGCGCTTCCTCCCTCAGTACTCGGCCATTACAGCACCACTCCGTCAGCTCCTCAAGAAGGACGCCACATGGGCGTGGACTCCGGCCTGCACAGGTGCCATCTCCCAGCTGAAGGCCCAACTCATCTCGCCACCTGTCCTCGCCCACTTCGACCCAGCCAGCCCAACACTCCTCACTTGCGACGCCTCCAACTTTGCACTTGGTGCTGTGTTGTCTCAGATTCACGACGGAGTGGAGCGGCCCATCGCCTTCGCCTCACGGGCCCTCAATTCAGCTGAGCAGAAGTACTCCGTAGGGGAGAGGGAGGCCCTGGACTGCGCCTGGGCATGTGAGCGCTGGCACATCTACTTCTATGGCCGTTCCTTCACGCTGCGAACCGACCACCAAGCTCTCACGTCCCTCCTCGCGACATCTGGATCAGGGCACAGACCTCTGCGCATCCATCGCTGGTATGAGAGTCTTCACCAGTACAACTTCACCATACAGTACACACCAGGCCGGGAGAACGTGGTTGCGGATCTCCTGTCACGATCCACTCAGCCCTCAGCCGTGAACCATGTTTCGGACGACATGGACTGCGACCTCGTACAGCTCCTCCACTCCCCTCTGGAATCGACAGTGTCATTGCAGGAGCTCCAGCAGGCCTCTGAACAGGACCCGGTCCTGGCAAAGCTTCGCTCCTTCATTCACACAGGGTGGCCCCCAGCCTCCAGCCTCCCCGATGAACTGATCCCTTTCCACCGGGCGAAGGATGAGCTCTTCTGCTGGGGTGACCACTGCGTGGGACAGGGCCACCGCACCTTCATCCCCGCTAGTCTCCAAGCCCGCGTGCTGGCCATGGTACATGAGGGTCACCTGGGCATCGTGAAAATGAAGCAGCGGTGCCGAGATTCAGTCGGTGGCCTGGCTTGAATGATGAGGTTGAGGCTATGGGGCGGGACTGCACTGCATGCCTGGTGAGCGGTAAGACGGGCCCTCCACCGGCACCTCCCCTCCAGCCGCTGCAATAGCCAGCCACACCCTGGGAGCATGTCCAGCTGGATATCTGTGGCGAACTCCATAGCGTGCCGCATCACCAACGCTTCCTCATTGTAGCTTACGACCTCCACTCCAAGTGGCCAGAGGCGGTCTCAGCAGGATCAGTCACCACTTCCGTCGTCATTGACTTCTTGGAATCTCTGTTCACGCACCGCTTTCTACAACCCGCAGGCCAACGGGGGTGTGGAGCGCCTCAACCAGTCTCTGAAAAATGGCATCAGAGCTCACCTGGTAGAAGGATTCCAGTTTCCGGCTGCACTCCGGAGAACCCTGTTGCACTACAGGGCAACGCAGCACTCCACCACAGGTAGTTCGCCAGCGCGTCTCATGTTGGGACGGGAGCTGCCTTTGCAGTTGGATCGTCTGCGGGTCCCCATCGGCACACCACCGTCTGCCTCGCACAGCGCACGACACCAGACACCGGAGCAGCTGCGAGACCGGGTCGCCACTCACCAACGCAGAGCGAAACAGCGCTTTAACCACTCTCACAGGGTTAAAAGCCCCACACTTGCCCCACTGGACTGGGTGAGAATCCGCAGGCCTACCCGGGGCCACAAGCTAAAGGCAGGGGTGATAGCAGTCCGGCGCCGCGCCGGAAATCCGGCGTAGCGTGGCTGTGGAAAAAAATAAAATAATAATTTCCCCAAAATTAATAAAATAATAAACTATCGCGTAGGCCTTCATTAATGTATGGTGAAAATAAATGAGCGCGCAACAGCATGTTGTAAGAGACGCGAAAGGAACCCAAATGAGCAGCAGCCCATAATTGTATCATCCCGACATCTTACTGAAAATGTATCAATTTGTTACGTCTTGCTCTTGAGTCACTCACCACATCACTGGCGGCAGTCTTCTAGTTCTAGTGAAAGGAGAAGTAGATTGGCTGTCAGTATGCACAGTAAAGAGAGTTCTAGGCCCCTACTGGTTACCCTTCTCAGATATTTTCACTGTCGACGGAGGCAAATCCAAAAATGGCATCTCGTTATACTGAAGAAACGGAAGAAAGTACTAACAGGCCAAGTCTAGACCATTTGGATTCCGATAAAAATTAGCAACTATTGTTAGCACAAATCCACATGGCTTGCTAGTTGTGATGGGTGTGTTGTTGAACCGTGTGGATGTCAGTGGAATACTAGTGAAATTCTGTGATCAAGAAAACGTTTGAAGGTAAGGCCATTTAGTTATTAATTTGCCCACTGTGGCATGTTGGCTTGGGCCCGAATGATTTTGCCTTGCGCAGGTTACTCCAAAAACCTGACCATAAACGGCTTATTGATGCGCATAAACGGGCTCAGTGAGAGTATATGTTTGAAATAGGTTCGTCTATTTTCCTCATTTATGTGCGCTAAATGACTGCGCAATGTTGACAAACTTTGATGGAGATGGACGTTCTTTCAAAAAAAGTCTGTATGCTCAAAACGGTAGGCTATGCTATGCCCGTCATGATACTTTTTTTCTAGGTGTAGTGCGTAAATGTGGTCTGCATTGGAATAGCGGCTACCATTGCGACATGTCCAAATGACAATGGAATGCTTGGATCGCTAATGTTTGGCAAGCCTAGTTAGCCTACACCCCTTGTAGGCTAGTGTGAGCTGAGTTCGTGGATTTTGGTCTACTGTTGATTGAGGGATGGTGTTTTGCGTCATTCCTGACAAACCACGTGTCAAACTGATTTCAGGGAGATGTTTATATTAGTTATGCTGACTAAACCAACGCGCTCTGTGAAAACCCCCAAACAGCCTCGCACAGGTTCACACAGCCTTTCTCTCTCGCGCGCTCCCTGTCGTAGCCCTTCTGCGTAATCGAATCCAGTTATTCCACGCACGATGCACAGGTTGTATTGTCTGCACGCTCTGGGCTACTTAATCCCTACTCTCGGGCAGGGGGCAATTATCAATATCAGACTCTCATGAACTTCAAATACTTGGCTTGCGTTCATGTGGCCACCACGGTGTCACCTAGACATGCAGTGAATGTTCATCTTATCTTCACGCCCTGTGCTATTTTCATGTAGCTTAATTCGGTCCTGTCTTTGTTTTTGTTGCTTTCTGTTATCTTTTCAACTCGTACATTGTAATGGGCGTGTGTACACGCGAGTGATTTTCATGTATTTTAATTGACTACAACCCAATGCGAAAGTCGCGCAGTAGTCACACAGGCTATATATACTGTCCTGTCCGTAATAACCACTGGTTCTGTCATCCGTGGAGTCGAAATATGCGATGTGAACGTGGGCCTGCATGTAGCCAATCATGCGCTTGTGCCCTAAATATCATGTACCGGTAATTAAAGGGCGTTTCCCTACAACGGAAAGGCAGGGGTTATAGCACAGCCCTTAAACAATCTGTGGTTATAGGTAGACCATGGGGCCACGAGTAGGCTATCTAAACGTATGTCCAGTAGCCTATACAAGTTATATGAGCAATGTCCCAATGAAAATGAAACTTATCAGCTTGCAGCAAATGTCATGTCATTTAAAAGTATTGCTCAATTAATTGGTAATCACCTCCTCTATTTTGGACAGTGTAGTTACTGTACTTTGGAGTAGTATTGCCTCCTACTGACCTGTCTTGGTATGGCTGCTACATATGTAGCTTTCAGTTAATTCAATGTGGTAAAATATGCACCATGTTTTCAGAAATGCATTCTGGTGTTGAAATGTTGCATTGGTTCAATACCCACCTCAATAACTTTAGTGCAACATCACAAGCCTAGAATGCATTTCTAACTGCATACGTTGGTATTCGTTTTTACAGCTAGAATTGAACGTGGTGGTCAGTTTCTTTCAGCCAAGTGCTGTAGCCTACCAACAGGGAAATGATCTGTGTTTTCGTGAATAACACTATAGAAATAATGCAAAAATGAAAACATAATCTTAAATGTTTGAATAATGTGTTTGAATAATAATAAGGCCTACATTACGTCTCATATGCAGTATGTCCCGTCATCCCCCGCCCCCCCCTCCCCGACCAGGAAAAAAGTTCAGGCTCAGGATTTTTTTTCACTATCACCCCTGTAAAGTCGTTCTGGTCTGCGCCATTGCAAGTGACTGAGCAGCTGGGGCCTGCCACTTTCCGGCTGATGGATGGCACAAGGTGGCATGCCCGCCGCCTTCGCAAGGTGCCGCCGCCTACTGCAGCAGACCTGGAGGCAAACCTGGCCCCTGACCCGGGTCCCACTGGCCCGGACGACCCGGCCAGGCGTCCGGCTCGTACACGGGCCCATCCGGGCCATCACAGGGACTATGTGCTCTGACGTGTTTCTTGTTTTATGTGCTTTCAGTGTTCTCATACTAACCTTTCTTTTTTCATTCCTAGGAAGCTATTAGGAGACGTTTCCACTGGAGGGGAGGGGAAAATCTGAGACTGAGCCTGGACTTTATCCGATGTCCGAATATTGTGCGGGAAAGGGTGTAGGTGTTACAAAAAAAAACCAAAAAAAAACCCTGTACTTTCTGAGTTCGACATTTTATGAACGATGTTCCTGGGTCTCCCCTGGGGAGGGGGGAAAATGTTATGTCTGCTTCATTGCCTGTTGATGCCATATATTCCCAGATGCTGCGGATAACAATACTGATGCAGGGCATGCTGGGAACGCGGGTTTCAGAATAATAAATGGCTGCTATGCCGAGAGTTGCACACCTCTGTGTCCAGTATATTCTACCGTAATATTGTACATAACAGTCGTGTGATCTGAAGAGACCAAGATAAACAAATATACTTTAGATGGTGTCAAGCATTTGTGGTGGTAAACAAGTGAGTTTTACAAAACAAGTGTATCCTATCAAAAGCCAAGCATGGTAGTGGGACTGACATGGTTTGGGGATGCATGGATGCTGTCAACATTGGTAATCTGAAATACACCTAAAACAAACATGCATGTCAACATGCACTGTGACTACTGAAGCAGATCAAGATATTGTCCATAGGATTGCATTCAAATCTCACACCAATGTATTTAAGCCAGATGCACACTCAAAATGTTAAAATTCAATGCGAAGAAAGGTTGAAACGTACACTGATGACCTCCCTTTTCATTTCATTTCATTTCGAGATGATTCGAGCAAACACAGCCCCTTCTCTACCGGATTCTCGTCTGGGGTGCTCACTTTTGTGAGTACATGTTCAAACATTAATGGCTGTATATTTTTTTTCTGAGTGAACAAGAAGCGGTTAAATATGTTGTTAAAAGGTCACTTATCATTGTGTCAAAGTGAAATTTCTGTAATGCTTTCCTATGAAAAGATATACTCACAAATCTGCAAAAACTGTGAGGGGTGTATTCACTTTCGTGATATACTGTACCTATTTAAACAGTCATTGGAGTGATAATGCCAGTGAAAACTACAATAATTACCAATGTCTTTCATTTCGGAGGATTTCTGGTAATTGGCACGCTTAAAAAAAAACATTTATTGTCTTGATAAAAATATAAATTTGGACAATTTATACCATGCGAAGTGGGCAGGTGCGCCGCGTAATGTGGCCACGCCGGGTTCAATTCTTGCCTGGCGACATGTTAAAAATGAAATGGTATGCCTTCACAAACATAGGCATTCGCCTGTTATCACCTTTGATGTGACTTTGTGGCTGGCTTTCCATCAAGCAATAAGCCTACAGTACAGTTAAATGTACACCCTACATTTCACAGCATACAGGCAATAAAAAAACTGGCCTTGCAGATGCCGACCCTTAGTTTTTACATTGCAATGATTCATCAAATGCTCTTGCTTTTCTTTATCCTAACAGAAATTCTTCTGAAAGACAAAATAAAACACTTTAGCCAGTGCAATAATTTTAATTTTACGCACTGAAATGATTTTCAATGTAAGGACAAACTGCTTCGTTGAACACCAACTTACGTAAGGTGGGCATCGAACACGGACCGCTCATGTAGGGTGCAGTTGCTTTACTCGTCGTCTATGGACACTCATACTACGTCCGCGATCAGATGCGGAGTGGCCATCGGGACATCGGAGACTTGTCCCAGTGGGCCGCGGCCGTGAAATGTAATATTGCGGCCATTACACTTCCTCATCCGGCCCTATAGTGCCATGAACCTACATAGCGGAGCTGTCTTAACCACTTTTCACACCTTACTACTCTTTAATAATTGACCTGCCGCTCTATATACCATGTACCAGACGGCAATACCTCAGTGACGGTGTCAAACAGTAAATTGGCCACATCCCTTCTCTACTGATAGTTTTCATGTGGCCTTTCGGAATCATTACCATTTTGGATATTCAAGCATTATTGATCATTGGTTGTCTCAAATAAAAGGAATTTGTTTTTGCTCTGCACAGTGCTCAACTGGATTAATCAAAGCCTTTTTAGTTTCCGATTTCCACATGACTGTTACAGTTTACAGTCTGCAAGTCCAGATTCACTTGTTCTGTGGTTATTGACTTGGGTTACGAACAGACTCCACCAAGTGGTACGGAAGTGAACTGAAGCTAAGTACCACGGAAGCAGTTTTGTTTTGATTACATTGATTTGTTAGAGCTACCGGTATATCTCCTTATAGTCAAAATAATATTATTATCATACATATATTTATATGTGGCACATTTAGGATGTAGCCTATGTAATGTCTGAAGAAATGGAATAAATTCTGATGTGAGCAACTGGGTGTGTAAACTGTGGATTAAAGTGGAATAGTTGCAAGAAACAAAGACATTTTCTGCGATGAATACAGCGTTTTAAGGTAGGTGTACACCGTTTGGTTATTCATTTTGTTGACTTATGGTTGTGCTTTGAAGTACAAAGTAGGTTTGGCTCATTTCCTGCATGGTGGGTTATTGCACAATGTAGACAGACCTTTTGTAGGCTATAGCCTACTCTTCTAAAAATCCCCACACTCAAAACTTCGTGCCTGTGCTCATCCTGTCTTCCTTAAACGATATTTCAATAGGCCTAACTGTCAAAATGACAGTAGAGTGCACATTTTCATGGAACAGTAGAGTGATGTAGCCCAGCCTGCAACTGGTGAATGCTATGGACTGTGATGATGGCTGTCTAGGCCTATGTCATCAAGGTGGAGGCTACAATTCTCCACTTCAGAGTGATATTTTGACAACACTAATATTCACATGTATTACGACTGTAGATTTCGTGGTTTTTGTCTTTTTTGGTGAGGGAATCATGTTGTTCGTGTGTGTGTGTGTGTGTGTGTGTGTGTGTGTGTATGTGTGTGTGTGTGTGTGTGTGTGTGTGTGTGTGTATGGGGGGGTTCTGAAAAGGGCCACCAAGGGGAATATTGTCCCGGTGGGAAAAGTCCTCCCACTCCGCCCCTGTTCGTGATTACAGCTTAATTTGAAAACACATGCCCGACGAGCGCAACACCAGCGTTGATGAGCACAGCTGAAGTGAACAGAGCTGATGCGCGGCTGATTTTCAGTGGTGGAATGGCTTCAGACCAAAGTTTAAACTGCCGATAGTTGAAACTCGGCTTTTGCACGTAAGCGCCGCTGCATTCAGCACCAATGCTGGAATGGTCCCCTGATATCTCACTGGTTTGAGCAGGAAGGTTCCTTGGTTCTTGCCAGACCCTGTGCTCCTTTCATATCAGTTATCCCCTGAATTGTTTCGATAAAGGCATACATTTGACATGCTACAAAGTCTGTGAGAGAAGTCTGCAAGGTCACTTGTATTAACATTGTAGCCACAAACATTGTGCATAGTTAGTCTAGTCATAGCCTGGTTTGTCTTTTGTTAAGGAGGTAATATTTTCAGTCATGTTGGTTTGTCTGTCTGTCTGTTTGTTTGTCAGAAGGATAACTCAAAAAGTTAAGAACATATTTGGATGAAATTTTGCGGAGCTGTTGGCAATGACAAAAGGAACAACTGATTACATTTTGGTGGTGATACAGATCACAATGCGAATTCAGAATTTTTTAAAAAAGGTTTTACACCATAGCGGGATTGGGCGAATTTTGACATGTCCATTTCTAACTCCACAAAATCAAAGCAGAAAGACTTGGGGAAAAAATGCTGTGTGCTGCACTTAGTCTCCAACCTCGAGAACCTAACAAAATGACACATTCCTCCGCCCAATTAACGGCGATGGACAATCATAAACCAAACCTTTCCTACGAGAAATTGCATGAGTATCTTCCAGACGATCTCACCCACTTTAATTTGACCATCGTCTGATCCATTCACTCAAGAATGTTGGCTAGCGGCTAGCTGGTGGCTAGCGGCTCTTTAAAAACCATATAATATAAAGCACACTATTAAAAAGCAAAAATGCAAGAATACACATGTGTACGTTATATTTTAGTTAACAATATCAACAGGCCTACAGGTGCTAGTTTCCATACTTATTTAACTTACTACAGTATGTGGTGGTGGTGGGTCCTTTGATTTTTTTTCTCAGTGGGCTTTACCAGGTGTAGTCATCTGTAAGAACCAAACAATGGAAAATGTTATGCTGAATGCTGTCAACATTGGAAATCTGAATTACACCTAAAAGAAACATGCATGTCAACATGCACTGTGACTACTGAAGCAGATCATGATACTCTCCATAGGATTGCATTCAAATCTCACACCAATCTATTTAAGCCAGGTGCAGACTCAAAATGTAAAAGTTCAATGTAAAGAAAGGTTGAAACGCACACCAATGACCTCCCTTTTAATCCCTTTTCACTTCGAGACGATTTGAACCAACACGGCCACTTCTCTACTGGATTTTAATCTGGGGTGTACTCACTTTTGTGAGCAATGTTCAGACATTAATGGCTGTATTTTGAAATGTCTGTTTTTTAAGCTGTGACATTTAAGCTGTTATACATGTTTAAAGGTCACGAATCATTGTGTCAAATTGAAAAAAATGTAATGCTCTAATATGAAAAGATATACTCACAAATCTGCAAAAAATCGGAGAAGTGTACTCACTTACGTGTAGGAGCGGGAAAGGATCTGCACACTGCTTGCAAAAGACTTAATTTAACTTAAAGGTGTGGTAGGAGATATTTTCTGACACATTTTTTACCATGTGGCTTGAAGATCTCCCCACAGCCGTGTAGCAAGCAGTGAAATAGAAGGTTTGGAATTGAAACGAAAAGAAATGGTCCCCGCTACTGTGTGAAATCAATGAGTAACGCCCACCAATCCCATACCACGTCCCGTAGTTCACTATTGGTTGCTGACACGTCAATCAGGATCGTCTGCCTCTCCCTCCCCCCTGTGCGCGTACCCTGACTCATGAACGAATCGACCAATGCTCGTGCAGTCTGCGCAAGGACCAGTGATGTCAGTAGTTCAAAGCCACGGTCGGTCTGCGGCTGCTAGTTAGCATAGCAGCTCAGTCTCCGATAGCAGCCAACGCAAAACGGTAATTCTACTGAACTGAAGAAGACAATATCAGAACAGGCTCTAACACCTGCTCAGAAAAGGGCAAGGAAAAGCATATCTGAGATTGCTGCCGCCAAGAGAAAGACAGACGAAGAAAGGTCCAAGACCAGAGTTTGTATCGGAAAAGCATTTGAACTCTGGGGAAGGCTGAAGGAACAGCAGTAGCTTCAAACCGATGCCATGGTCGCTGTCTTTCTTCTTGATGGGTAGGTAATATACTAACTTTTTGTATTGGTTGTATTTGTGATACTAATCGGTTTCGGGAAGTATGATGTATTTTTTTCCAGGGAGGCTAAAAGAAGCAGACAAACTGTCGTAAAATGTTTATTCTTATATGATTCTTATGTAGATTCTTATATGTACATGTATATGTAGGAATGTAGATATATATGTATGTGTCTATATGTATATCATTCCCAGTTGTGTTAAGTATTTCAATCTGAGCTTTGGGCTAGTCTGTGTGAAGACTGGCTGCCTCTGCTGAGGTGGGATGGGGCTGATTAGCATGTGTAAAGGATATGTCCCGGGCCTGAGCAGAGGACCTATAAAGAGCTAACAATGACACAAGTCAGTAGGCTTTTCTACCAGGGATACCAGGAACACACTGGTGTCCCTTGCTAGACATCTCCTGTTCCATTCAGAGCAGTAATAAAAATAAAAATAATCTGCAGAAAACTCATCGGATTAAAAGGGCCTGTCTGACATTTATAAAACCCACAAAATCACAATACCCCTGCGTATTCAGCCAAGTTAGCTAAGACAGAATGTAAATGGTAGCTATAAGCTTAATAAAATGTATAGTTCTGCGCTATATTGTTGATGGTTTCCCCGTATGTTTTGCATCTAAACATTCTGTCAGAGTAGCTCTGTACGATCCAAATGGTGATTCCCGTGTGTCTTTTATTAGATATGGGTCATTTCACGTGAAATCAGACACTTTGGGACCCGACCGACACGGATTTCAAACATACTTGCTGTGCCTGTTTAGCAGCAAGGTAGCACCCCAGAACTGCGTTTTTGTGAATCTGACACCAATATTAAGGGAGAAACAGACTAGCAAAGGTTTACATATGAGGGTAGGACACTATGCATTCAGCCTTGATTATATCAGTCAGTGTAAGTCACAAAAGGATGTCTGAGGTATTGTTTGAAAGCTCTTTTCTGGCTCTACAAATTACTCAAACAGCACGGAATACAACAACCTTCAGAAAATAAATTATGATACATTGAAAAAATAAAAATTGAATATCAAAAAAACTTGCTGGTTTCTTGTCTAAACATAGCCTGTAAGGTCATAAACAACACCTGAAAATGGGGTGTTTGGTTCTTTATTCATTTCAGAGATAAAGGGACATAAAGGTTGAAGTGAGTTGTAATGAAGTAGTAATAGAATAGTGTCAGGGAGAGGACTGGACTGGCCATCTGGCATAACGGGCATTTTCTCGGTGGGTCCTGCACCCTCGTCGGTCCCTATTCCAGGTACTCAAAAACTACACAGCTTCTGCCCATTGTCAATGGACACAGTGGAAGCTAGACCATTTTAAGCATTCAGAGAAGGCAGGGTTGAAAGAATAAGCTCAGTAAAGGATTTCTTTATGTTCAAGCATCAAAGGGTATGTTGTAGCTGTGTATGATGGCAACTAGTGGCTAGCATGTGTTGAGGAATGTATGCCGAGCACTGGAGAGGTGAAACTGAACTTCCTGCATCCTCATGGACCATCTCCATCCTTCACATATTCCGATAGACATGCTGTCGTGTGATATTACTATGGTATTACCATATTATTACTAGGTGATTTGTATGATGCCATATTTTTGAGTCCCATTTGAAATGAATAAAGAACCAAACACCAGCATTTGAGGTGTTGCTCATGCTATGTTTAGACAAGGAACTGGCCATTTTAAAATATACGTTTTTTTGATATTCAATTTTTTATTTTTCAATTTATGATATTATTCTGGGGGTTGTTGTGTTCCATGCTGTTTGTGTAATTTGTTGAGCCAGAAAAGAGCTTTCAAATAACACCACAGATATATTTTTGTGACTTACACTGACTGATATAATCAAGGCTGAATGCATATTGTCCTACCCTGATATGTAAGACACTGACGAAGGCAACAGCCGAAACGTTTGTCTGCTGCTATGTAAATAAAAAAGAAGAAAAGAAGAACCCGAGTGCGATCCACTTTTTCACCTTCCAAGTTATTCAACTGGAGACGCATCACACGGAAGAGTGCGGTGTATCTGAACTACTACTTGAGAACAAGTAGTATCCAGTGGATGGACATGCTCTCAACTATGTTGAGGACTTTACCTATCTGGGAAGTCTTGTCAGTAAGGACAACTCTGCGCAAAAGGACATCAGAGCAAGACTCGGAAAGGCACAGGGTGCTTTTGCTAAGCTGCACACCATCTGGAAGTCCAAGCAATACAGCTTACGAACAAAGGTGCGACTGTACAACAGTAATGTAAAATCTGTACTGTTGTACGGCTCTGAGTGCTGGCGAGTTACATCTAACGACATGAAAAAAGCCGAAGCCTTCCACAACAGATGCCTCAGGAAAATCTGCAGAATCTTCTGGCCCGAAAAGATATCCACTTACCATCTACTCAAAAAGACCAAGTGCAACAGCGTGGTGCTAGAGATTAAACGCAGACGATTACAATGGCTTGGGCATGTTCTCAGGATGGACCAAGACCGCATACCCAAAACCGCGCTACGATGGACTCCACCTGGGAAAAGGAAGCAAGGCCGGCCCAAAAACACCTGGCGGCGTACAGTGACAGCTGAGCTGAAGGAGATGCATCTAACCTGGGGTGAGGCGCAGCATGCTGCTCAAGACAGGTCCAGGTGGAGGCAGATCGTGGAAGCCTTATGTCCCATCAGGGACGAAGAGGATTAAGTAAGTAAGTACTTGAGAACAACAATACAAAAATGTGCATTATTTTTCCCCAAACTACACATGTCAATAAAATACATTTAGTAGGGTTGGAAAGGTTGGTCCACGCGCAACCCCCAGATTTTTTATGGCACCTGATTTTTTTATGTTCAAAGTGTCTACTTTAAAGGGACACTGTGTGAGATTTTTAGTTGTATATTTCCAGAATTCATGCTGCCCATTCACTAATGTTACCTTTTTCATGAATACTTACCACCAGCATCAAATTCTAAGTATTCATTATGACTGGAAAAATTGCATTTTTCATACATGAGAAGAGGGATCTTCTTCATGGTCCGTCATTTAAATTTCCAAAAATAGCCATTTTAGCTGCAAAAATGACTCTACTTGGATCACACTAGGAAATATTTGTTTATTACTTTGTAAACTTTCATGTAAAAATTCGGCGATNGCCAGCCCAGTTTCAATGAGCAGCATAGTTGCTGTACCTTTTTTGACCATTTCCTGCACAGTGTCCCTTAAAGAATTTAGCAGGAGCCAAGCTGAAATAATGCCCCTTGGCATTCATTTTTAACCATTTAATGCACCTGACAGGAACCCAACAGATTGAAACAATGACAGAGAATAGGTCATAACCTTTGAAGTAAACTACATACAGAGACAAATGAACACATTTCCTCACACAATATTGACCTGAGGAATGAATTTAAGTTGTTGTCTCTGACATTTAAACAGCATATTTGCTCATAAACAGCAATAAAATGACCAGAAATATGTAGACACTCAACGATCTTTTCATCCTTTTGAGTTTTGTTGTCTGTTTTTCACCACCCGCTCTTCCCTTATCATTTGCAGTGTAAATGCGAGTATTATATCGGGTATTAAGCTGAAATTATTACCCCCAGTCTCCATTTTTGACCCTTTAATGCGCCTGACTGAAACCTGGCACTGAAACAATGATACATAATGGGTCATAGCTTTTGAAGTAAAGTACATATACAGAGACAAATTAATACATTTTCCATACAACATTAACCTGATGAATGATATTAAGTTGTTGTCTTTGACATTTGACAACATTTAAACTGCATTTTTGCTCATAATCAACAATAAAGTGACCCAAAATATGTAGACACTCAAGTATCTTTTCATTCTTTCGAGATTTATTGTCTTTTGTCCACCACCGGCTCCTACTTTATCATTTGCAGTGTAAATGTGAATATTATATTGGGTATGAAATAATGACCCACAGTCTCCATTTTTAACCCTTTAATGTGCCTGACTGGAACCTGGCAGATTGAAACAATGATACAGAATTGGTCATAATGTTGGATGTAAACATCATACAAAGAGATTAACACATTTCCCCATACAATGTTGAAATAATGAATGATATTAAGTTCTTGTCTTTGACATTTGACAACATTTGTACTGCATTTTTGGTCATAATTGGCAATGAAGTGGCCTAAAATATGTAGACATTCAAGTAGGCCTATCTTTTCATTCTTTCGGGTTCTATTTATTGTTAAAGACCTGGGGCCTTATTTATAACGGGTGCGTACGCACAAAAGACTGCGCACGCCAAGTTCACCGCAAGGTTTGGTATTTATAGAAAAAGAACTTGGCGGTAAACATGCGCAGCTCCACGCAAAGTTTGACCCATGCGTACGCCCTAAACAAAAGACCAAACGCGGAAAGCGCGACCTCGGGAGGTAGCTGGAAGAACGACCCGAAATTGGTAGGAGGAAAAATCGGAGTTCACGTGTCACGATAGCCACTTTAACATTAATCCAGTTCGCAACGAAAAACGTGGTTGTTTGTTGTTTGTTTGGTAATGGTTTAAAATAGTCTAATTAGTAGGCCTACCTGGCCTATCCATAGTCACATGCATGTTTTGTAAGTAAGGAAGTAACCAACACAAATGTTATATTTATGGTGCATTACATTTGGAAATAGCCTTCCCTAAAATTTTGTTAATCACTCACGGACCTTTCTAGTATCTGTAGGCTATAATCGTTTGTGCGTTCCGACTCTGCAAGGAATTACGCCAACATTTAAGCCAGCTGCAGAATCATCTGCTCGAGTCCCAAGTGCAGCGGTATTACTAATAGAAAGATAATGGTTGATTTTCTCAGCCATTCGGCATACAGGCAAGCATACAGCCAAGTGCCATACTGATGGACAGCTTTGTTTCTCTTGTTGCATGCCATTTCTTTTTCATGCGGTTCGTCAGCAAATGTGTGTGCATTTCTAAGACAGCTGGCCTTATAGACTGATAATGCACGTTTATAATATACACAATAAATAAATACAGACTAGAAAATGCCCATATATGTCACGCTGTCTGTGGATGTGTCAATCGACAGTTGGGGCGTCGCTTTGAACTGAACGCAGACAGCTGCGCGCAGTGACCAACGGTAAACCCAGTGCATGAGGTGCGATGAGATGGCGAATAGATTTTCTACCGGTGAATTTCACATGGGGACATGCCATGTGAGATGTTTCCTTGACGCATCTATTTTTACCCTTGTTCTCAACTTTATTAATACTACATGTCCATGACCTGGCAGGTTCATGTCCATGCCATCCTTTTTTGTTTGTTTGTTTGTTTTTACCTCTGGTATAGTGACCTTTGCGAACATAACCATCCACATGCTGCAATTCGAGGATTTTGTTTTTTGTACGACTTCCCAAACTTAACTGCTCCACATTGCCCAACGTTCTCTAATAAAAGTGTTTGCTCCACATGTAGTAAATAGGCTATCTCGTCTGATTTCCGCACGCCGTCCACAGATATAAATATTCATTTTGGGCGTTTCACTGAATATTCATGGATAATTATGGGTGTGTCCACAGGTGCGCACATGTGCCGCAACTTCAGAGTCAGTTGGGATTTATAAAGGGAAATCGACGTGGAACGTGCGTGCGCCATGCTTTATAAATCTGAATATTTTCGTGCGTTTCGTGCGTGCGCCATCTTCTGGCGCATTTCTTCCGCAACGTTTTATAAATGAGGCCCCAGCTCTTCATTCATAATTTACATTAAAAAGTGTATTACGAGTATTAAGCTGGAATAATGACCCACAGGGTTCATTTGTCACCCTTCAATGGACCTGAATGGAACCAACAGATTGCAACAATGATACAATTCATTGGGCAGTCATGGGTAAGCGGTTAGGGCATCAGACTTGTATCCAAAGGTTGCAGGTTCGACTCCCGACCTGCCGGGGGGTGTAATCAACCAGTGCTCTCCCCCATCCTCCTCCATGACTGAGGTACCCTGAGCATGGTACCGTCCCGCCGCACTGCTCCCCAGGGGTGCCAATGAGGGTTGCCCCGTTGTACGGGTGAGGCATGAATGCAATTTCGTTGTGTGCAGTGTGCACTTGTGTGCTATGGAGTGCTGTGTCACTATGACAATGGGTGTTGGTGTTTCCCAATGGGCTTTCACTTTCTTTCTTTCAATGGGTCATAACTTTTGAAGTAAACTACATACAGAGAAAAGGTAACCCATTCCCCATACAATACTGACCCAAGGAATGCAATGAACATTTTTTTTTGCCTTTAATCAACTTTTAAATGCGTTTCTGGACAAAAACGGCATTTTAATAAAGCCCTAAATTCTACAGAAAATAAACTGTTATTCAATTTTTGAGGGTCACAGCAGCAAGCAACCCATCTACACTAGTGTTTTGTAGGTGCATGACTACCTGCATAATGCACTATCCTGATACAAGTGACCAGATTTGTAAAGTTTGTCAGCCATGAGTGTGTGTGCTGCTGAATACAGGCTGTATCCTTTTGGAAAAAAAGTGGACTTTTACATTGAATCTCATGAGACTCTTGTGGGACTTTTATGTTGACACCTGTTTAGCAATAGGAACAGGAAGTAGCTAATGAGAGCAGGATTTTTGCATTGTCATTCTGCTAACTTTGAAGGAGCACACCAGTGGAGTGCAGTGTGATGCTTAGAAGTTCATGAAGGGGTTTATTTGAAATGTAAGCAGTTCGGGGAGGCCACTGGTGAGTGAATTGATGTTTTTATGTCATTTCATGTAGGAAAGGAATTTGTTGATATTTAAAATGTATGTTGCTAGAAGTAAGATTGTAATTCGTTTTTCATTGCTTGGAAATGTTAAGATTCATGTAGCTAAGATGTAGATAGCTCTGATTCTTGCTCATTTCGTTGCTATTAGGGAATTTAGTAGTTTATATGGTGTCCTTTTTTCTTTATTTTTAAAGGTTTTCAACCTGATTCATTCCTGATTCATTCTGTGTCTACCGCATTCAACCTGATTGATGAGTAATAAAAAACCAAGAAAGGAAGAATCCGAGTTGATCCCATGATTGCAACCCAGAACGGCTTATGCCTTTTTCAAGTTTTGGCTGATTTTAAATAGAATTCCCCGGGAAACTTGACAGTTGAAAACCATATACCAGCTATTGACAACCATCAGTGTGGAAATACTCTGCAAGATTAAATACATTGCTGTGCCAGTTGATGATGAAGAAGCAGTAGTGCCTTGAGGACAAGGAGATTAAAGGCTTCAGTGTGTCCTGAAAATATCATACGAAGGCAGCAAGTGTTTGAACATAGAAAAATCACAAAAACAAGATGGCTGAAGATGCACTAGGCAAATCGGTGGATCAGTTAAAGAGAGAGAGGACTACTGCAAGGACCTCATTCACTAAGCAAGTGAATTACCTCAAGAGAAGTGCTGGTGATATGACTGAATTAGAGCTCAAAAGTGAATTTGCCAAACTTTCTATCGATGCACGCCGTGTTTTTGACACAAATGATGATTATAGAGCTGGACTAGAAGCAGAGCTTGAAGCCAGCAAGGCAGATGGCGAAGAAGTTGAGCTTGATGAGGATAAAAAGTCTAATATTGAAATGGTTACCAATGAATGCCAGCATAAGTTTGCTGAGTTAAAATCCACTGTACAGACAAATTTATGGACCAGATATGGACAACATGCACTGCAAACAGCTTTTGATGAAGCAGAAAAGGCTTGCTTACAAGCAGAGAAAATAACTGTTGAAAGCGATAACTGTGAAGCATATGAAGTGCACCTTGCTGTATTGGACAACCTAACCAAGGAAGCTTGCAGTACAATGGTGATGTGGGAAAAATGGATCCCTACAGCCGATGATGAGTACAAGGAGCGATTTAAGGCCTTGAAATCAGCATGTACAGCACTTGAAATTAAAAAGGCAGAATTCATAAGAGCACGGAGGATGGATGAAGATAAAAAGAAGCCTTCTGTTCCGACCACAGTGCAACCTGCACCAACAGTGCCGATCATCAAGTTCAAACCAGCACAGTTGCCAGTCTTTAGTGGCTGTAAGAGAGACTTTCATCGTTGGAGAGTGGATTGGCTAAGCCTCCAAAAACAAGGTGAACCGACAGGCTCTCCGGAAGTGAAAAAGATACAGCTGCTCAACAGTGTGGATGAGAAAATATCCAAAGATCTTCGACTGTCATCTTACAACACGGCAGAGGATATTCTCAGAGTACTGGAGAACAGGTACGGAAATAAATACACTATTGCTCTGGAGATAGTGGAAGAGCTGGAAAAGATTCCACCTGTCAGGGGAAATCAACCAAGGAAAGTAGTAGACCTAATCCAAGCGATAGAGAAGGCTCTTACTGACCTAGCTGACCTTGGAAGTACCGGAGCTATCAGAAACCCGCTCATGGTGAAGTCCATAGAGAGTAAACTTCCTGAATTCGTAAAGAAGGACTGGCTCATGTACTTGGTAGATCCAAAGAATCTTGTGGATGAAGATAATCACTTCGACAAGCTTCTCAGTTTTCTGAAAAAGCAAGAAGAGATCTTCGAGAGGCTGGATCACCTGAGAGACATGGATAAGTCGGAAAGACAAGAGAAAACAGACAAGAAGGTAAACAAAAAATATGCCTCAACTAAATCCACAAAGAGAGAAGATGCTGATGAAGGGTGCATTATTTGTGGAGATGACAAACACAAAAACAAACTGTTCTTCTGTAAGAAGTTTAAAAGACTGCCAGTGGCAGAAAAGGAAGGTGCAGTGAAGAAAATTGGTGCATGCAGGGAGTGCCTAGGGTGTCATAAAAGCAAAGAAGACTGCAAAGATACCTACCTGTGCAGGAACAAAGACTGCAGAAAGAAAGGCCCATCAGATCACCACTTCTTCCTCTGCCCTAAAGGTGAAGTCAAAAGCCAGAGCACTGAGAAATCACAGAAAGACAGCAAGAGCAAAAAGGACTTCACTGAGGAGCAAGAAGAGTTCCTGAGCGAGCTGTCACCTGACCTAGCGGAGAAGTGCAGGAAGGTCTTCACCAACAACTCATCACAAGTTGCCTGTACTACCAAGTGTCAAGATGGCCTTCTGAAGGAGTATTGGTTGACAGAGCTACCCGTCATCATGATGCTTTTGGAGGTGACCGCCAACGCAGGGCAGAAAGTTGGTACCCTAGTCGACCTCGCGTCAGATACAAATTATATAACCCATAAAGCGGCTAACAGGTTAAACCTCAGGAGTGAGAAGATTACACTGATTGTACACGGCGTAGGTGGAATGACTACAAAAGTAGCGACGAGACGATACCTTCTGAGGGTTCGAATCAAGACCTCAAAGGGGACGGAGAGAGCACACGAACTCATCTGTTACGGCCTGAATGAGATTGCAAAAGTCCACCAGGTGGTGAAGCCAGAACAGTTGAAGGTGTTCTTTCCTGATGTTGACATTGAGGACTTGAGGCGACCTGAAGAGATTGAGTTACTTGTAAGCCACAGAGAGGGGAGACTCGCTCCACAGCGTGTGAAGGTTGTGGGCGATCTTGTCCTGTGGGACAGTCCTCTTGGAAAGATGGTAGGCGGAGCTCACCCTGACCTGCTTGAGCAAGTGGATGTGGCTGCACGCAGGTCAAGGACGCACTTTGCTCGCTCCATGAGGACAGCTGCTGTCAGGTACGAAGAGGTCCCCGCTGCAGTGTTGCAAGACACCAAGGCTGAACCCAAGCACACGGCTGCGACTCACCGGGAGTTCCTGAGGTGGTGGAGCTGGGACAGTATCGGTGCTGCCTGTGAGCCCAAGTGTGGTGGCTGTAGGTGCGGGCACTGCCAGCCGGGCGGAAAGGAGATGACTCTCGCTGAAGAAAGGGAGCTTGAGATCATAAAGGACGGCCTCACTTATGTCATCAGTGATGACCATGCTGAGACTCCGCATTGGGATGCAAGATATCCTTGGATAACAGATCCCGCCTGCCTTCCTAACAATCGGAGTGGAGTTGAGGCCACCTTCTTAAGAACAGAGAAAAGACTCCAGAAGGAACCTGAGTGGCTCGCTGCTTACACGGCTCAAGTTCACGAGATGGTGGAGCGTGGAGCAGCAAAGAGGCTCACGAAGGAGATGACTGATTCCTGGAAGGGACCAGTCTGGTATGTAAGCCACCTAGTAGCTCCAAATCCCCATTCTGTCACCACCCCAGTGCGCCTAGTGTGGAACAGCAGTCAGCAGTTCAAAGGAGTGAGCATGAATGACCTACTGCTGAAAGGCCCAGATGTGTTGAACCCCATCAGAGCCGTCCTGCTAAGATTCAGGACTGGAGTGCATGCAGCCATTGGAGACATCCGAAAGATGTACAATTCCGTGTGGCTAGAGGAGCGCGAGATGCACTTGCACAGATTCCTGTGGAGAGACAGACAGGACGAGAAGATTGGAGAATTCGCCATCACGCGAGTGAATATAGGTGACAGGCCTGCTGGTTGCATAGCACAGCTGGCTATGCGAGAAACAGCAAGGCTCCCCAAGTTCTCTCACCTGGAAGAGGCACGTAGAGTATTGGAGGAGAGCAGCTACGTCGATGACATACTCACGTCTCACAACGATGCAGACCGTCTGACGGAGATCACCAATGACATTGAGGAGATCCTGAAGGCTGGAGGTTTCTCTCTGAAACCCTGGGTTCGGTCAGGGCAAAGTGGGAGGCATCAGGGTGACAAGGTATTCCTCAAGACAGAGCCTCCATCCAACGCCAATAAAGCACTCGTGTTGCCGAACCAGATGAAGGACGAGGACAACAAGGCCTTAGGTATTGGATACCTGGTAGAGGAGGATAGACTCTACTTGATGTCTTCGATCAACTTCTCAAAAAGAAGGGGAAAGATGAGGACAGGCCAAGACCTCCCAATGGAAGAAGTTCGATCGAACACACCTAATCCTCTGACTCGAAGAGAGCTCCTGAGCCAGATAGCTGGGCTCTATGACCCCATTGGTCTGGTCACACCACTCAAGCAGAAGGGTGCTATCCTTGTCAGAAAAGCCTTTCAAGAGGCAGGAAGCGGAACTCTAGCCAGTGGTACCTGGGACAAGCCACTTTCTGAAGGCCTCAGGGAGGAGGCCATCAGGCTGTTCCAAGAGTATGCACAGTTAGGACAGATCACCTTCCAAAGAAGTCTGACACCACAAGGCAGGAAAGGAAAACCCTGGGCTATCACCTTTTCAGATGGGAGTGACAATTCCTATGGCGCTGTGCTATACCTTCGATGGGAAACGGACCAAGGTGTAGCCGTCCGATTAGTGGAATCCAAAGCCAAGCTGACACCACTGGACCAAAAAGGAGATGCTGTTAAAGCAGAGGTCTGTGGCGCCGTCTTTGCAGCAAGGCTCAGGAAGTACATGCAAAAGCATAGCCGGTTGGAGATAGACCGCTGGTTCCACCTAGTGGATAGCCAAACTGTACTGGGAGCCATTCAGCGGGACAGTTATGGCTACCAGACTTTCTTCGCTAACAGGATTGGAGAGATTCAACAGTCTGCCCCTGTTGAAGACTGGTGGTGGGTGCCTGGCAACCTCAACATTGCAGACATCATCACCAGGGGTGCTACCTTGAAAGACCTCCAAGAGTCTTGGCAAGCTGGACCAGAGTTCTTGAAACAGCCGTTGGCTGACTGGCCAATAAAGTCTGCTGGTGAAGTCGTCACTGATGCCAGAGAAAACATCAACAAGATGCAGAGAAAGGCATTCTCAGCTGTGATGACCAGAGCTCAGGCCAAGAAGCACCAGGACTTGGTCACCCAGTCCAAGGTCAGTGCAACTGTTGATACGACCCAACCACAATTAACCTCAGATGTGTCTAGTGCGAACCACGTAGCAGGACACAATGGACTCTCACCAAGACGAGTACCTGCTGGATCAGCTGTTGAGAATCTTCTGGATGTAAAGACATTCAGCAGCTTGTCCAGACTGGTGGGTGTTGTCGCTTGGGTGAGAAAGGCCGCCGACAAGTGGTTAGGCCTGAGGTACCAAGCTGTCAATCAAAAAGCAAGTGAAGAATCACACCCTAAAGAGGAACCTCAAGCGCTTGTACTCACTTCTGAAGACCGTGAGTATGCCTTCAGATCCCTTTGCCTGGCAGCTCAAGCAAGTGCAACCTTCTCAGACACAACCCTCAGTCGTCTAGTGGCGATAAGAGAGGAAGATGGGCTCATCGTGTGTGGAGGGAGAATCCAGGCCTTCAAGGAGGACAAAGCAGTAGTGCCTCTCCTTCCTTATGAAGCATGGATATCCACATTGCTCGCCCAGGAAGCTCATGCTGTGAACCATGAGAGTGTGGCAGGAACACTTCTAAGAATGAGAAGGAAGGCTTGGGTAGTCAAAGGAAGAAGAATTGCCAACAGAGTAATGGAAAACTGTGTGCCCTGCAGGAAGTCAAGGGCAAAGCACTGTCAACAGCTGATGGGTGACTTACCCCCAGAGCGGTCCAGACCAGCAGCTCCTTTTGAATTCACAGCCGTTGACCTGTTCGGGCCTTACGAAGTAAGAGACGAGGTGAAGAAAAGAGTGAGACTAAAAGTCTGGGGCGTTGTCTTTAGCTGTATGGCATCAAGAGCCATCCACGCAGACATTGTGAGCGACTTGTCAGCAGAAGGATTTCTGCTTGCCTACCAAAGGTTTACGTCGCTGAGAGGACATCCTAGCAAGGTATGGTCTGACCCAGGCACAAACTTTGTAGGGGCCAAACCAGCCCTCGATGACCTCTACAGATTCCTGGAGCTCCTGGACAAGTCAGGAATGGAAGAGAAGGCCGCTAAGCATGGCACTAAGTGGTCCTGGAAGATTCACCCTGCAGACTCACCTCACAGAAACGGAGCAGCCGAAGCAGCAGTCCGGACTGTAAAGAGAGCCTTGCACAATCTAGGTGGAGATGGTGTCTTCACATGGGGAGAATTCCAGACATTCATGTACATGGCTGCCAACTTGGCTAATGAAAGGCCAATAGATGCAAGAGCACAAGTTCAGGAAGATTGCATTGAATTCGTCACACCTAATTCACTCCTGCTGGGACGAGCGCACTCAAGAGGAGACCCAGGAGACTTCCAATTTGAGGGTTATCCTTACAAGAGGCTACGAGTCATCCAGTCTGAGGTGAACAAGTTTTGGAGGAAGTGGTGCCAATTAGCAGGCCCAAACCTGTTTCTCAGAAGCAAATGGCACACCAGAGAGAGAAATGTTGCAGTAGGCGACGTAGTCTGGCTTGCTGACCAGAACGCTGTAAGAGGCCACTTCAAGCTGGCCAAGGTGATCAGTGTCAATCCTGACAAAGAAGGCATAGTGAGAGATGTTCAAGTCAGGACATATCCCAGCTACCCTGTCGAGACCAAGGGGCCAGCCCTCGGGAGGAGCACCGACAGGACAGCCAAGGCCGGGAAGAAGTCAACCACCAAGATTCCTGCTACAGTTCTTCACAGAGACGTGAGGCGTCTTGTCGTCTTAATTCCAGTGGAGGAGCAGAGCGAGCAGGCGGGTCCAGAGACTTTAGCGGCAGAGTGACCTGGGCGATGTGAGCTCCTTGGGTTCCTTAACCAGGAGCTCAAGTGGGAGGTGTGCTGCTGAATCCAGACTGTATCCTTTTGAAAAAAAGTGGACTTTTACATTGAAACTCATGAGACTCTTGTGGGACTTTTATGTTGACACCTGTTTAGCAATAGGAACAGGAAGTAGCTAATGAGAGCAGGATTTTTGCATTGTCATTCTGCTAACTTTGAAGGAGCACACCAGTGGAGTGTAGTGTGATGCTTGGAAGTTAATGAAGGGGTTTATTTGAAATAGAAGCAGTTCGGGGAGGCCACTGGTGAGTGAATTGATGTTTTAATTTCATTTCATGTAGGAAAGAATTTGTTGATAGATTTAAAATGTATGTTGCTAGAAGTAAGATTGTAATTCGATTTGCAATGCTTGGAAATGTTAAAGAGGCCATGCCAATTTTTTTAAACCTTCTTGCATGATTATATGTTATAACAGTTCAGAATATGTTTTCCTGGTCGTGTTAATGTGAAAGATTTTTTTTATTTCGTTTGATTGTTGTAGTTTATGAAAATAACAAAACGGCTAAGCCTGGCCAATTGAAAAAACAGGGCAGGCTTACGTCACCCTGACTACCCGCCGTTTGGCCACGCCCACTTTTGACGAGTCAAAATTCATAAACATTATGAATGGAGCATCTTGGCAACTCGTAACCAAACCTTACTCATATCACTGATAACTAAACAGCATAAACACCCATTGTGCTGAGGATTGCACATGTAGAAATGGTAACAAACCATCCATGACTTTTCACTGGATACTTAAAAATAAAAGAAGAAAGCTGAGGTGGATCCATCCGGAAAAAAAACTTCCAACTACTCACCGAGTAGCTAGCACCTGGTAAGTGTCTTTCAACATTTGTTTTACACTGTAACCTCTTAATACGTAAAATATAGGCAATTAAAGTGTAAGGTGTCATGTAGATGACATTTCAATTCAAGATGCTTTCCATAAGAAAGCATCAATGATGCAGAGCTATGTTCTACCTAGCTAACCTTATGCCATAGCAGCAACTGGCGCTATGCTAAGATATTGTTATGCTGAGATATTGAGGGCTGTGTAATGCGTGTACATAAACACGGCATTTTTTTAGTGCTCTTAGTAAAAAAGAAAGGCTATGAAGTTCAGTGTTATGGTTTAAATGTAAAAGTAAACCATGTGTACACATCTCTAGTGCCGAATTTCCTATAGTAGTAGGCTTACTCTTCATAGGATGCTGTCATGAAATGCCAGTCACATTATCCATAACCTGCACAGGTCTACCCAGCCTTCGAGTGCGTTTTAATATGCGACCTTGCCTCCTCCACTTGCTTCTCGTCATGATGACATCACTGACAACAGCATTATATTTCAATATCTTGCAAAAGCTCAATTGTAAAGTCTTTTTCTCATTTGCAAGTGGGATGGTGAATGAAAAACAGTCCCTCAAAAGTTGTTGTGGCGAGGCTGACAGCTGGGAAACTTTATCGTTTTCTCCACGGAGGAGGGGCCAGGAGGTGGGACGAGGAGACAAGCACAAGTGGAGGAGGCAAGGTCACATATTGGGATGCACACTTCATGTTGTCCTTGTAATTAATGTTAAGTGCAACACTTAATGTTTTCACAAAATTGTCTGCCTTCCAAAATGAGACATCAGTCAGCCTAATGGTTAGGGAGGTGGTCTTGATATTGGGGCAGGTGCGAAACCCATCCTTACCTCTCTCCTCATCTCCATCATGGCTGAAGTGCCCTTGAGCAAGGCACTTAGCCCCAAAATGCTGCAGGGACAGTAACCAATTCACTGTGATAAACTTGGTTGTTTGTGATAAAAATTGTAATTTAAGTATATCTTTCCATTTCTCCAGGTGAGAAGAGCAATGACCTGATGGCTGAGATTGGATGTATGGAAGAGACCGAGGTCCAGCACACCAAGCCAAGTTAAACCAATTAACTTCCCCATTTCAGCGTCTGCACCACACCATTTCAATGTATTAATCAGATCATTCAGTTGTTCATAGACTTTATTTTTAGACACAAAGTACACATGCATTTTAGGGTTACGAAGGTGATATGAGGGGACGTCTATCCTGGGATTGACATATAACACATGTGCATTTTATATAAATGAATGGTTGTCTGAACTACTGTGGTATCCTGACCTGAGTTCATATTATTACTTACATGCAGTATAATCCAGGCACCAAAATACCCATGTAACTGGATACATACATATACTGGATAATAAAATACCAAAGGAAATGCCTGGACGGACATCATTTCAGTTATTTCATATACATGTATGTTATCACAACTACTGTGTGTCATCACTGACTACTACCACAACAGGTACAGGTCAGGAGATGAATGCATCAAGGGAGGAACGTGGGGGTAGGCACGGTGGATAAGGAGACCAGCATCACTGATAGTGAGGCGCTGGCAAAGCCCAAGCGAAGCCCCACAGGCAACTTCTTCATGATGGCGTCCTGTTCTGATAAAAAAAGGAAAACATGTTATTTAAATTAATATGGTAATGTATTGTAATTTACAGGTGTTAGACAATGAAAACACCTGACATGTTGGTGTGGGACGTTTCATGGATAAATTGGACCACCTTGGTGGCCAGTCTACATTAATTGCACATTGCACTAAAGAGCAGTGTGTGAAGGCTCAATTAACAGGGAAAGAGCAAAGCACATATAGCCCACCAAAAATGTGTAATTTTTTAACCTGTTATGGTGTGTGAATTGCAATATTTTGAAGAGAACTGTGCTCTTATTACCCTGCTAATTGAACCTTCACACTCTGCGTCAGCTTCTGACACCAAGATGTTTCGTTGTCTAACCCCTGTACTGTTACAGTACTGATTGAATAATTACCTGATGTAGCACTAGGTTGTCTGAATTTAAAAATGTGATGCCAGCCAGTAGGCTAAATAATATTAATCACAACTCACTATTCATTTCTTTACCTGTGCTGCTAGGATGTAATTCTTGGACACCATCCTGACGAATCCTGGGCACATAGAACAGTCTCTCATCCTTCTTCACCATGACCCATGGTTTTAGTTTGGGTGCTGACCACCTGACTCTGAACCTGCAATGACAAAATGATATACATCCATGTATAAATATATACATCCTATTACATTATAGGCCTACACTGGAGGTATAGCATAAATGGAAAGATAAAAAAAAAATATGCATGTACCCTATGCATAAAGTGTAAATGTGTGCAGTTCAGTAATAGATGCTTCAGAATGAGGATACAGCATAATGATGAGATACACTGATAACAGGTATGCGGTGCTCAAGACTTCAAATGAACCTTTTTCATCACCAGCCAAAATGGCTAATAGATGTTTCATCTCACTAGCCTAGCCAGGCATATTCACCAATGGGTCAAAGTGGCTACTAAGTTTTATTTTGTACCAGCCAACCTGAGTTTTCACCAGCATTTGGCTGATTGCAATGTTAATTTAGAGTTCTGGCTGTGCTTTTCTTTCTTTTGAGGGGGGGATATATTCTCATGTTTTAAATGTATGCATAAACTAATCAAAGTGTAGGCCTATAACCGGTGTAACAGACTGAGTCCCCCGTATCAACTGGCGACTCCAGGTGATAAACCCAGTGATTGATCAAAACAAAAGTCTCAGTCCTGGTCTAAATGAATACACCCCAGATTAAGAGTGACACTTACGTCCAATCTCCACTGCTTTTCTAACATCTGCAGTCGCCAGTTGTTACGGCCCAAGATAGTCTTTCACAGCGGTAGTCTGTCCTAAATGTGTTTCTACATGTCTAACAATTCAACACCTTTTGAACACAATACAACAACATTGAAATAAGCTTACTTCTTGACACATTGTGCAAACGTTGTGTCTGAAACAACAATGAAATCCACTTGGATCAAACGTAACGAGTGAAACCAAGTTAACCTACACAATACGTCCGAGAAGAAAAATAAAAATATGAAGGCCTGCCTGAAGCAAAAAAAAAAAAAAACAATATTGAGTGGTGTTGTAGGTTAGCATCTTACCCGTTGTCCCATGACGAGGATGCCGCCGCGTTGATGAGCCATCAGTGACGAACTGGTGCATAAAGTTGCTTTGTAGTAGGCAATGAAGAGGCTCGGTGTAAAGTTAATACATTTACCGAAGTAGTTTTAAATTGACATAGAATAAAACAATCCACCGCAGGCAGAGTGAGTACGTGGCTAGCAGCAACAACATGCACTTCTTCTTCTCCTCCTCCCTGGATCTGTATGCCCCAAATATGCCATCTAGTGGCGCAGAATGCAATAAGGTTTTGTACATTTTAAATCTGCGCAAGTGTGGAGTAACGCTAATACTACTCAGCACTATCATTTTCACATTTAGCAACGCTTATTTTTCTTTTCTTTTATCTCAAAGGCTGAGAGCAGCCTGCGAGTCCTCAGTAGAACATGTTCTCTACAATGACGTGGTTCTCTAGCAACAGCTGAGCCAATCAGTGCAAAGCTCATAAACATTATGGACAAACCGCTTAGTTCTCCTGAGAGGTGTTTTTGGGCGCAATAAAATGCTTTGAAATACACCATCAAATAACTTTTCAGCTACAATAATGTTGCATACCAGGTCAGAGAACACCAAGGATTATGAAAAAAAGGTGGACATGGCTATGTAATAAGAGTGGCATGGCCACTTTAAGATTCATAGCTAAGATGTGGATAGCTCTGTTCCTTGCTCCTTTCGTTGCTTTTAGGGATTTTAGTAGTTTATATGGTGTCCTTTTGTCTTTATTTTAAAGGTTTTCAACCTGATTCATTCCTGATTCATTCTGTGTCTACCGCATTCAACCTGATTGATGAGTAATAAAAAACCAAGAAAGGAAGAATCCGAGTTGATCCCATGATTGCAACCCAGAACGGCTTATGCCTTTTTCAAGTTTTGGCTGATTTTAAATAGAATTCCCCGGGAAACTTGACAGTGTGTTTCACACTGGCATATTTCTCTGTCCCGTACATTTGGCATAACAAGCCAAACAGTCTATGTCTGCAGAAAAAGGTGGAAGACACATCTTCATGGTCAGCTACAAATTACATGTTGAGGTTTTGCAATATGAAAAAGGAAAGAATATACGCACACCACAGATGTTCCCTTGTCGTGAGACACCTGACGAAGACCTTACAGGTCGAGACGTTGTGTCAGAATTTCACACATTAAATCACGACAAGGGAGCTTCTGTGGTGTGCGGATAGTCCTTCCTTTTTTCTTGTGTGTTCTTTTATGTCAATTTCTTTTTGGGATGTGCCTTTACCTCACATTTTTGAAGGTTCTGCTAATAAGTCATAAAGAAGCCTCCTTTGTTTCTTGAACCTCTGAATGATGATGGTGTTAGTTGGTTATTAACTGGAAGATATATTTTTGAAAATGAGATACTGTTTCAATCTGAAACTCAATAGCATAATCAAATGTATACTTTAAATGAGCAATAATCTCCTCTTTGACAAACTGACCGATTTGTTTTTTCACTTGTTCTTACACACATGCTGATGACCATGGTGCCTATGTAATAACACTTAACTTTGAAGTGAATTATTTTCAGAATTACACTGTGAATATTCTTCCTTTTTGTATGCATAGCCCTACATCTGTGCGCTGTGCACCCATGGCCGTAGCCATGTGAAGTAGGCGAGGTCCATGATGCGCGAAATTTTTCAAAATATGTGTTAAAAATTCATTTTAAAAAATAAAAAATAAGAAAAAATAAAATTATGAAAATAATAATAAAATATAGGCCCCTTCTATAGGCTGTACGCCTATATAGGCCTAATGTGAAATAGTAAACATGTACGTACATAACATGTATAATAAATAGGCCTATGTTATGTTTTCAGCCAACTCAGCCTGTTCCCTTTGAGTGGCTATGCTTTGGTATCATGCCTCTTTTATCATAAACAGCATTCTTCCAGTCAGTAAAGCCCTTTGTAAGGAAGCTTACGTTTGACCCTTTTACTTAAACACATCAGAGGCAAGTTGCACAATAAGCTGCATCCTCAGATGGCAAGTTGCTCAGCCATTCACATTTTCTTCTTCAAATGAGAATTACACTTCAGCTGTTTTCCTCCAAAGGTAAAGGGGTCTGTGGTGATGCAAAAAAAAAACTATTTTGGAGTAAACTTTTTTGTCACCTGTAAGGGCATCTGCATCAATGAGTTTTTATCCAAACCATGGGATGCTGAGGGTGTGCAAAATCCCCTGCTTGTTTAAATTCCCTGCCTTTATATGGGCCATTTCAGAATTGCGGGTACATTTGGTGTCCCACACCAAAAAAAAAAAATATAATAATCTTTTCAGAATTTAATTTCAATATTATCACTAAATAGACTGTATGTTCACTGAGCACAATGTTTGGTGTACATTTTATGCACAATTTATTTGTTAAATATTCATTCAATGATTCCAAAACCCCCCAAAATCATCAAAATCGCCTGTCCCACTATAGAGATTCACATGTTCAACTTGAATAAACATAACATAATTCTGTAAAATTTGCAGATTTTTTTATGATAAAAAAGTATTACTTAGTCTGTAGGAAATGTGGCGCTGCACGTTTCAGGAATTGATCCTCATGCTTTGAATCCATGTTTTAGCTGCATGATATGAAACGTGCCCAGACATTCTCTTTCATACAGTCGCATTTTCGGACTCTCCTGCCTCGTTTGGAAGTATCTCCACACGAATATGCTTTTTCTTTTGAGCCTACTATTTTAACGGTAGTAGGCTACAGCAAAAAAAAAAAGAAAAAAAAAAACAAACAGTAGCCTATTTTCACTTACCAAATGATTTCTTTAAGTTGACATAGGCTAGGCCTACAAGTTAGGCCTGTGGCGTGGTGTAATGTAGAATAGGCCTAGGCCTACTGTTGTTGTGGAGTGGAGTAGCCTACTGTTAGGCTATAGGCCTATGTAAAACTAACGTCTTGTCAGCTGAACATTCTTTTCCTCGCGTCACATGCACGCTTGTTATTTTTAAAATTATTATTTCTGCACACGCAAAAGCGAAAGTATAACCCCTTCTATTTACAATCAAATTATTTTGATCTGACAGCCTGCTTTTAGCTGAGCTTTAGTTGTAATGTTCATTGGATATTTTATTCAGCTGATGGTGTCAGTGGTTAGTGGTTTTTTCCACTAAGCCTATCTAAAAGCCAAATGACGGCTTCTGACAGATAGTGACAAAGTCAAAGACGATAGCCTACTCATAACTCCTTATGCATAAGCCTATACTACTGTTTTAAAACTGTGGATCCATGTCGGCGAGCTGTGTCTCAAGCAAGCTTGTTTGATGTCTGAATTGCGTTCTCTTCCAAGAGTCGCACCACCTGCGTGCACAAAGCGCGCTTGTTCATTTGCAGGGGAAAAGACTATAGTAGGCTAGTGCAAACAGAGGACACCGGAGCATCTTCAGATGTGGACATTTTACTGTGATTGACACTGAAGAAGTCATGACAACTCGAAACGTTAATATTGCCACTTCATCAAATAAGCAGGTAAAAATCCACATCTGAAGACGATATGGTGACTTCCTTTTCTGTCGCTTATTAGGCCTACAGACCTTTCGATTTACAATTAAAACCCAATGACTGGTTCTTTCAAATAATGACTCAGTTATCAAACGGTTTCACAAAGTTGTGAAAGACATCTTCCTACTGATATAGGGCACTGTTTTAAAATGGTTGGCTTTATAGGAGACCTATATCTCAAGCGCCCAAGCGCAGCGTGGGCAGGCTTGGCGTGATAGCTTGCGTCTGCGCGTCATCTGGTGATTGTTGTGCATATACGCGCATATTTTTTCTTGATATGTAGCCTAACTTCAAGCTGCATTTAAATAGGTAGGCTACATTTAGCCACATAATGATTCCATCGAACTTCGCGATGTTATTTGAACTTACCCATAGTCGGTAGCAGTGGTGGACACTTCGACAAAAGTGAAACTAACTTGCAACTTCCAGGTATGGTCTAGACTCTACACAGAACACCTTCTAGTAGCGTAAAATGCCCCAAACTCCGCCCACCCAATGGGAGTGTGCTTAAGACCAGCAGCCTCGCGAGCCATACTACATACAGTGAGATCTGATCAGCAGGCCTAGGTGGCCCAGGTAGGCTAGTTGCTGTAGAACCCATGGACAGTGTCATACTACAGTGTTGGGCAAGCTTAGGGTGACCAGATTTTTGTAGTCTGAAACCGGGACACTTCGTGCGTGACTGAAGGACATATTTGGCGGGCGGGTCTGGGGGTCCTCCCCCAGGAAAATTAGTATTTTTTAGATGCAATTTCCTGCATTCTAATCAATTTTAGAGGAAGGAATGACCAATCGCAACTGACTCCTTCAGACTTTCTATACAAGCGCTGGCTGCCATTAATTGTGGCAGATAAACATGTAATCTTTTCCATGTATTTACCCTGATAGACATGGCGCAATGTAGTGGGTGACCAAAACCGGAGCATATTTGTCTCCCGAGAGGGTTTGCTCGGGACCTGGGACACACAACTCCAAACCGGGACTGTCCCGGTCAAACCGGGACGTCTGGTCACCCTAGGCAAGCTACTTGTAAAATGTAGTGAGCTAAGCTATCAGCTACTCAACCATAAATTAAGCTTCACTACACTAAAGCTACCACCATCAGAAATGTAGTGAGCTAAGCTACAAAAATGTATGGAAATGTAGTTCACTACACCAGAAGCTACATTGTCCCGACATAACGTCAGCTTTATTTAAAATAACAGATAGTCCTACCTTCATTAAACAAAACTTTATTATACATTCAGTTTGTTTTAAATATCATTATAGGCCACAGGCCTAGGGTGAACAATAAGTCCAAGGCGGGACTTTGAAGTGAATTATTTTCAGAATTACACAGTGAAATGTATTCTTCCTTTTTATATGCATAGGCCTACATCTGTGCGCTGTGCACCCATGGCCGTAGCCATGTGAAGTAGGCGAGGTCCATGATGCGCGAAATGTTTCAAAATATGTGTTAAAAATTCATTTTAAAAAATAAAAAATAAGAAAAAATAAAATTATAAAAATAATTATAAAATATAGGCCCCTTCTATAGGCTATAGGCCTATATAGGCCTAATGTGAAATAGTAAACATGTACATAACATGTATAATAAATAGGCCTATGTTATGTTTTCAGCCAACTCAGCCTGTTCCCTTTGAGTGGCTATGCTTTGGTATCATGCCTCTTTTATCATAAACAGCATTCTTCCAGTCAGTAAAGCCCTTTGTAAGGAAGCTTACGTTTGACCCTTTTACTTAAACACATCAGAGGCAAGTTGCACAATAAGCTGCATCCTCAGATGGCAAGTTGCTCAGCCATTCACATTTTCTTCTTCAAATAAGAATTACACTTCAGCTGTTTTCCTCCAAAGGTAAAGGGGTCTGTGGTGATGCAAAAAAAACTATTTTGGAGTAAACTTTTTTGTCACCTGTAAGGGCATCTGCATCAATGAGTTTTTATCCAACTTCAAACCGGGACTGTCCCAGTGAAACCGGGACGTCTGGTCACCCTAGGCAAGCTACTTGTAAAATGTAGTGAGCTAAGCTATCAGCTACTCAACCATAAATTAAGCTTCACTACACTAAAGCTACCACCATCAGAAATGTAGTGAGCTAAGCTACAAAAATGTGTGGAAATGTAGTTCACTACACCAGAAGCTACATTATTCCGCCTTAATGTCAGCTTGATTTAAAATAACAGATAGGCCTACCTTCATTAAACAAAACTTTATTATACATTCAGTTTGTTTTAAATATCATTATAGGCCACAGGCCTAGGGTGAACAATAAGTCCAAGGCGGGACATGTCTCTGAGGGACAGTGTGGGGCACTCCCCTCCCTGGTGTGCGCGCACCCCCCCTTCACTAACATTTTTACTTCATACATAGGCCAACCTTACCTTACATGAGCTGTGCGCATATGATGTGTGCATCGCATCGCTATTGAGAACTGCCACTACTCGCGGTTAACTTTCATAATATTGAACGTAACAAGGAAAAACAGTCAGTTTGCAGCTTAAGTAAGGTGTTAAAAAGTAGCATGGAACGAAGTTACAAGTATATCCCACCTCTGACTTCATTTCATGCAGGTGGGTCTTGGAACCCCTGTGTGACTGCCTAGATCTCAGGAAAGAGAGTCAACATTTTTTCTTCGAGCAACATTGCGGGACAAAATGTAGCTTTTGTGAAAGCTACATCGCTATTTGAGACAAAAAATAGCTTAACTACAGGGAAGTTACTCGATACATTAAGTAGTGAAGCTACGACCAAGCTACTGGGGAATGTAGTTAAACTAAGCTACTGCCCATCACTGTTTATAGGCCTAGTGATGGTCTTCAAAAGTAAGTCAGTTCATGCATGTTAAGGAGTATTGTAGCCTATATCACACAAAACCTTGGAAAGCTGCATAGTGCTCACAGTGTAGGCTATAAAGGTGACACTGTATATGTGCACAGTGTTTCTAAAATCTGAATATAAGCCTAACCCTTTTTGAGTATGTTTAAATTCAATATAGGCCTATCGTAAGCTATAGATTTTACACAATAATTTGCCCTTGCCATAGCCTACACTTACAAAGGTGAACTTGTTTCTACAACAAAATGTATCAGATGCAACAGATGTTGGTGGCATGCTCCCTAGTCCTCAGGGTCTGATTATGGCTGCTAGGGCGCCCCACCTGCCAGGGGGCGCCTGTTTGGCCAAAGGGGAACGTTTGCAGAATTTTGACAAGGTGCAATATGAAAAATGTATCTGTCGTGTTGAGTAGGCCTACAGTTAGTGGCCTATACATGTTATCCTTAATTCCTAGCTAATTACAACACTGTCTGTGTAAATGCATCATGAAATTTGCCCTTCGTCAACCTGTAGGCCTACCGGTTAGTGATGGGCAAATGAAGCTTTGTTGAAGCTCTGAACCATTTAGGCACATTGCTTCAAAAATTGGGTTAGTAGCCTACTTGAAGCTTCAGTAACAGGGCCCTCTCCTGGTGAAAAGCCATGTTTGCAATTAAACGGGCTCAATTCGATAAAATGAGATGATGTGCCCACATCATCTGCGACATTGGTCCCCAATAGCCTATTGGACTGAGCTCATACTTTTGCACACTAACTTCCCGACATTTGATATTTTAGGTTACTGATGAGGCAGTTGAGGTAGACGACATTACAAAGGCTACGATACCACATTTATTTATTTATTCATTTATTATTAGGATTTTTTTTGGCGATCAGAATAAAGCGTTGCTGAACATTAATGTCTTCTCCTTGTTGTGTTCATAACTTATGATGGCATTGTCTACTTGTGTATCAAGTGGGTGAAGAAGATTTTCTTTGTTACCCGAGCTCCTCAGGTGCCCTGAGTGAGGACGCTCGAGCCCAAGTCTTGTCGCCACGTTTTGGAAGAATTCAGCCCAGTCAGAATTGAAATAGATGTTGTTGAGAGTTTATTTGCTCACCCGGCAGGTCTAGGTTATGCCAAACACCAGCAAAACAGGAACCAGCAAAGAACTTGCTAACAGCCACCAACCGTACCAAGGAGTGAGTCGCGACCCGAGACCAGTTGCTTCTGATATAGGGAGGGAAAGTAATCTCATCGCCCCCTGCTGGTAACGTTCCAACCCCCTGCAACAAATGAATGTTTTTTTTCTTTGAAAAATTACATCTCGGCCCTGACGACGAAGTAGAAGTAGTGGCAGTCATATTATGGGCATGTTGGCCCGTTTTATCTAACCAGGTGGTAAAATGTTCGGTTTTTTCCTGATCTGAGCTGATTTTAATATTCTTTAAAAAGCTAATACAGAACTACACTGACTGGCATGTGTGGCTTGTTTACTCCATGTAATTAGCATAGCCAAATTAGCCATTAGCCAGAGAGGTGGTTACTCGTCACCACAGAAGCCATCATATCTACTAGAGAATTTAAAACCATACCAAAATGATCGCGTGTATATATGTGTAATAAGAAGACAATGTTTATTAAGAATGATGACAAGAATGTGAAGATATGCGAAGAACTTGCGTTCGTTCGCGTTCATTTGTTTCTCTGTGTTGTCAACGAGGCGCGAAGCACAGCATGCTGGGAGCTGTAGTCCGTTTCCGACCAGATTGGCACAATTTCCATTTTTCTTAAAAGGGCAAAAAATGACTTGAGATTTTCACAGGTAGTAGTTCATGCTATTGTGTACGCTGAAAAATGTGTTATAGTTCCAAGTCATATCTTTGTGGGATTTTTTTTAAAACTTGTCTATGGGAGTTTCAATAGGATCACCCTGGTGTTTGGAACGTAACCGCTAGGATCACTGTTTTCCACTTTCCCTCCCAATTCGTTAATCTTCCGCAATTGCTCCCCAGTTTGAGTGACAAGAACCCACTATATATACGCTAAAGCCCAGGAATATCATCAATTGTAAATGTTAACAAAAAGTAAAAGTAACAAAAGTAAAAGGAATGACAACAAAACAACCAAAGTAAATGTTTAGAATAAGGAAAACAACACCCCCAATGCCTAATGAATAATGTACAGTCATTCTATATTTTAATAACACACCAGATGATAGCACCCTAGTATTACCCAGCACACTTGGTTAGAAAAAGTACACTGACCCAATAGCACAAGTACTGCTGGTTGCAATTCTCTATTCAATCACACACTCATGCACACATAGTACTCTTAAAATCAGGTCTTAAGAAATCTTTGAAATCATTGATCTTGTGTTGTGGTTTGTCTTGTGTCCTAGCATCTGTTATAATTATATATTTTAATTCTAATCATCTTCCTTTTTAACGACAATTCCGGTCCAACGAGTACAGATGAAGAATACCCTTATTGTTATAATTTTGCTCAATTGTAGGTTATATGCGTCATACAATCCTTGTCAAATAAAATGAAAGTATATGTGACCTCTTCTCCAAAACTCTCGACCACCTTGTCTCAAAACAAGCTGGCCCTGTATTGTGATTTTCACATCCTCACTTCCAGTTCTCCATTTGCTTGAAGCAAAATCATTGTGCTTTTATCCCGTCTATCTCTGCCAGGCAGAGGCGATTCTAGGGTCAGGTTGGGCCCAAAGCGAAAATGCAAAGGCCCCTGCTGTAGTATAGCTGTTATTCACCATATAGGGGTTTGGGGCCCAACGCGGCTGCCTGCCTAGCCCAGTGACAAGATGCGCCTCTGCTGCTAAGTGCAAAGCCTTTACCCTAGAACATCTCATGTTATTTTGCAGAGTAATCGTCTAGAAGCAGACGCTTAGTTTGGGAATTCGTATAATCTGTATGTCTTGTGTCTGCCATATAGTGGGCTATGTGTCGTGCAGTCACGAGTGGTGCTTGTGAGGGGAAATTATCTTATTTGCAAATATGTAGACCTAATATGCCCCTGAAAATAAGCTCAGTACTTATAATCAGGGATGGGCAAAGATACAGTTACATGTATTTTCAATACAAATACAAAATACTCAGCAAAAAATGTTACAAATAAGATACAAAATACATAACTGTAACAGTATCTAATATTGAAATACAATATTTGTATTTTCAACAACACAAAATACACAACAAATACAACAAAAACCATTGTGTACAAAAACTACCAATTTGACTTACACAATGAAATCAATTGAACAATTAAATTCTGAGAAATGAAATGATGATTAGAAAACAAACAAAAGCTCAAACAAGAAAGAAAGAGGCCCTGATGTAGGCCAAGTAAGCCCAAGTAAAAAAAAGTGTACTTAATATATAGTTAATAAGTACGTTTTATTGTATTTAAAGTGTACTTCAAAAGTGTGTATTTAAAGAATGTTATTTTGGGACAACTTATAGTATACTTAAATGTACTTGAAATATAATTAAGTAGAGCTTAAACACATTTTAAGTTGACTCTTTTGTACTAAAATTAAACTTTGTATAAGTGTACTTAATATACTAAAAATATATTTAACTTTAAGTACATTATAAGTATACTATCCAAGTTACTTTAAAACGTGTTTAATGTGTACTTTAGCATGCGGATAAGTGCATTTTAAGTACATTAGAAATCTATTTTAACGGCATGAGAAAGTACTTTATAGTATACTGCAGAAGTACATACTTAAGTTATGTTATTTTGGGACAACTTATAGTATACTTAAATACTCTTGAAATATACTTAAGTAGAGTTTAATCACATTTTAAGTTGACTTTTTTGTACTAAAATCAAACTTTGTACAAGTGTACTTAATATACTAAAAATATATTTAACTTTAAGTACATTATAAGTATACTAACCAAGTCACTTTAAAATGTGTTTAATGTGAACTTTAGCATGCGGATAAGTGCATTGTAAGTACATTAGAAATCTATTTTAATGTCATGAGGAAGTACTTTATAGTATACTGCAGAAGTACATAATTCAGTTGTGTTATTTTGGGACAACTTATAGTATACTTAAATGCACTTGAAATATAATTAAGTAGAGCTTAATCACATTTTAAGTTGACATTTTTGTACTGAAATCAAACTTTGTACAAGTGTACTTAATATACTAAAAATATACTTTACTTTAAGTACATTGTAAGTATACTAACGAAATAACTTTAAAATGTGTTTAATGTGTACTTTAGCATGCAGATAAGTGCATTTTAAGTACATTAGAAATCTATTTCAATGTCACAAGAAAGTACTTTATAGCATGCTGCAGAAGTATATACTTAAGTTGTGTTATTTTGGGACAACTTATAGTGCACTTAAATACACTTCAAGTATGATTAAGTAGAGCTTAAACACATTTTAAGTTTACTTTTTTATACTAAAATCAAACTTTGTACAAGTGCACTTAATGTACTAAAGCATACTTTACTTTAAGTACATTTCAAATATATTCACAAAAATCGCTTTAAGTACATTTTAAGTGTATTGACTCTAAATGTATTTTAAGTATACTACAAGTAGATTTTATTTTAAGCACATTTCAAATATATTTATTTTAAGTACACTTTAAATATATTTCAAAAGTATATGAAAAAAACATCAATGTAATATCTAATTACTCATTTCCATTGTACATTGTCTTGTTCACAATCATCAGCCATTCACATGAACCTTCCTTTCACCTTCACTTCAGACAACAATCACTGCCTCAACCAGGATTTGAACCCACAATTCACTGAACCACAGACCTGCACTCTAACCACTAGACCACAACTTCCTGTTCTACAACAGGCACAATTACGTTCTTGAAGTAATAGTCTTGAGTAGTACACTTTAAGTATACTTTTATATACTTAATAATAATACTTAGAAATCATTGGTGGTGGTATGCCTTTATCGAATTAAAGACACTTTTACATGTTTAATTTGTGCACCAAAAAGTACACTTAAAGTGCACTTAATACACTAATAACACAACTTAAGTACAGACTTCAGTATTGTGCTTAAAAGTTTAATAGGTAAGGCCTTACATGCCTTTTTAAGATCTGTTTGTGCTCTTCAATATGGTGTTTTTACCATGAAAATACATTAACAAAATGGAAGGTGGAAGGTTATTTAATGTTACAAAGCATAATGAATAAATAAGCCTAGGTTAAAATACACTAAAATGATGGTTTAAAAAAAGTACCCAGGTGAAAAAGTGTACTTAATATGAAGAGTTCAGATGCAAAACCCCCTAAGTGCCTTTTCAGAAAATAATCTTAATTCATTTTTATTTAATACAAAGCTATCAAAATTGCATGTTTTTTTTATTTTATTCATGTAATTTAGATATTTTTATGTATTATCAAGTACATAAATGTAAACCAAACTAAAAACAGGGTTCTCTAAAAATATAGAAGTGCAGGTCTTCAGAAATGGAGTTAGGGGGTTTTGCATCTGAACTCTTCATATACTTAATAAGTATGTATTTTTGTATTTAAAATATACCTCAAAAGTGTGTATTTAAAGAATGTTATTCTGGGACAACTTATAGTATACTTAAATACACTTGAAGTATGATTAAGTAGAGCTTTAACACATTTTAAGATGACTTTTTGGTACTAAAATCAATCTTTGCAGTGTGTACTTAGTGTACTTAATATACTAAAATCATACTTAACTGTAAGTACATTTTAAACATACTTACTAATTCACTTTATAAGATGTTTAATGTGTACTTTAACATGTGGTTAAGTGTAACTATTTGAAGTATGCTACAAATCTATTTCAAGGTCATAAGAAAGCACTTTATAGCATGCTGCAGAAGTACATACTTAAGTTGTGTTATTTTGGGACAACTTATAGTATACTTAAATACACTTGAAATATAATTACGTAGAGCTTTAACACACTTTAAGTTGACTTTTTGGTACTAAAATCAAACTTTGTATAAGTGTACTTAATATACTAAAATCATACTTAACTTTAAGTACGTTTCAAATATTCTTTCTAATACCAAACTTTAGCACATTACTTTTAAAATACAAATACACTTAAAATATGCTACACTAATAGTATGTTTTCAAATACAATACATTTAAATACAATATACTAATAGTGTATTTTATAATACTACACTTTAGCACATTACTTTTAAAATACAAATGTACTTAAAATAGACTTAAAATTGAATATACTAATAGTATATTTAACAGTACCACACTTAAGCACATTACTTTAAAAATACAAATGTACTTACCATACATTTAAATACAATACACTAATAGTGTATTTTATAATACTACACTTAAGTACATAACTTTTAAAATACAAAGATACTTAAAATACACTTAAAATATAATACACTAATAGTATACTTTATAATGCTACACTTTAGCACATTACTTTTAAAATACAAATGTACTTAAAATACATTTAAATAGAATATACTAATAATATATATTTAACAATACCACACTTTAGCACATTACTTTAAAAATACAAATATATTTACAATTCATTTAAATACAATACACTAATAGTGTATTTCATAATACTACACGTTAACACATTACTTTTAAAATACAAATGTACTTAAAATAGACTTAACATTGAATATACTACTAGTATAATTAACAATACCACACTTAAGCACATTACTTTAAAAATACAAATGTACTTACAATACATTTAAATACAATACACTAATAGTGTATTTTATAATACTACACTTAAGTACATAACTTTTAAAATACAAAGATACTGAAAATACACTTAAAATATAATACACTAATAGTATACTTTATAATGCTACACTTTAGCCCATTACTTTTAAAATACAAATGTACTTAAAATACATTTAAATACAATACACTAATAGTGTATTTCATAATACTACACTTAAGTACATGACTTTTAAAATACAAAGATACTTAAAATACACTTAAAATATAATACACTAACAGTATACTGTATAATGCTACACTTTAGCACATTACTTTCAAAATACAAATGTACTTAAAATAGACTTAAAATACAATATACTAATAGTATATTTGACAATACTACACTTTAGCACATTACTTTTAAAATACAAATGTACTTACAATACATTTAAATACAATACACTAATAGTGTATTTTATAATACTACACTTAAGTATATAACTTTTAAAATACAAAGATACTTAAAATACACTTAAAGTATAATACACTAATAGTATACTTTATAATGCTACACTTTAGCACATTACTTTTAAAATACAAATATACTTGAAATACACTTCAAATATAATACACTAATAGTATATTTTACAATAATACACTTATCACATTACTTTTAAAATACAAATATACTTAAAATACATTTAAAATACAATACACTAACAGTATATTTTATAAAACTATATTTAAGTACATAACTTTAATAATACAAATGATTTTAAAATATATTTAAAATACACTAAACTATAAGTATATTTTTAAATACCATACATAACTACTGTACTTGATAAATAGAGTGTACTTAAAATATACTTTCAGAAAATTAAATATATTTAAAGTACACTTAAGTACACATTTTTTTGACCTGGGAGTACTGTATGGCCTTAATCATCCCAGTGGGGAAAACACAAGACCAAAAAGTTGAATAATACTATATAAGGGAGATATACTGTAGGCTACTGTATGTCATCATAACCAATTTCTCAAACAGCTTCGCATTCCAACGTTGGCGATGAGGCATGCGAATGAGAACATGGGTTTATGAGGCCTGCGAATGAGAACATCTCTCAACTGGTCACCCATCAATCTTAACTTAATTTGTCTGAAGTAACATGTCAGTGCCATAAGAATAGCAATCATTTCTGTGACAAAGTAGAGATACAAGTGCTTTTTAAAAGTGCACTATAGGATGGTGGCCAGAGTAGGTATTGCAACTATACTGCTCATTGAAACTGCGCGCCCTATAGCATGGTGGCCAGAGTGGGTATTGCAACTGTTGGCTCTATGAGTGCATTCCAATATGCAACCTTGCTTCCTCCACTTGTGCTTGTGGCCTCGCCCCGCCTCCTGGCCCATCCTCCGTGGAGAAAACAATTCGGTTTCCCAGCTGTCAGCCTAGCCACAACAACTTTTAGGGGACTGTTTTTCATTTACCATCCCAATTGCAAATGAGACAAAGACTTTACAATTGAGCTTTTATGAGATATTTAAATATAAATCAGTGATGTCATCATGACACATTACTTCCTAGTACGAGGCCACAAGTGGAGGAAGCAAGGTTACATATTGGAACGGTCTTTATACAGCTAGTTTTAAAACAGTATGCACAGGTAATATCTCAATTCTACACAAAAGGCCCTCAGTGGCAAACTGAAAGAAAGTTTGAATGACATGAGGAAAACATTAACACCTCATTGAGGAATTAATTAAATGATTAGTCAATCACCTTGAAACAAACTGAACTTCCTGTTCAGTCAAGGCTTAAGAAATCCAAGCATGTGCCTCCAATTCAGCTAGGGGCATTCATATACTTTTTAACGTACAGCACCATCCTGTGTCCATCAGTGTTAATTTTGTCAGCTTTTTTTTATTTAGTCGTAGTCTTAGTCACAATGACGAAAATCAATTTTAGTCTTAGTCATATTTTAGTCATTGCCTTCCCAATTTAGTCTTAGTCTTTGTCTAAATGACGAAAATCAATTTTAGTCTTAGTCAATTTTTAGTCATTTTAGTCAACACTGTACATAATAGAACTTCTCCACACACTGCTTCACTTTTTAACATATATCATTGACTGTACAGAATAAACCTTCTCCGCACACTGCTTCTCTTTTTAGATGCGTCCCAGCATCTCTATAAGAGGGTCTGTCTGTCCGTCCGTCCGTCCGTCCGTCTGAAACGCATTCGTCTGAAACGCATTCCTTCAATTGTTCCTTAGCCTACTGTGGCCACAAGGCGGCAGAGTTGCCATTTTGGACCGGAGCGAATGCGTGCAAGCCAATTGTTCCTTACTGTGGCCACAAGGCGGCAGAGTTGCCATTTTGGACCTGAGCGAATGCGTGCAAGCCAGAACATATTATAACAGGCAAGACGGCTGATGGCATTGTGAGACAACTGAGGGGGGCATTCAATTTTCGCCATTGTTTTGCGTTTGGACAATGGGAGGCAACTTTATTTTGGTTCGTCAGAAACTCGCGGAAATGAACGATTTAGAAGTCGGCAGGCAGTTTTTGACACAGATGTTTGTGCTCGGATAGAGAGGCGTTTGCATTGCATAACGCTCCACGGCATGGAACCGTAGTTAGTTGACAGGCGACCCGCAGCGCATACAGCTCTTCCTCTAAACGTTGACCTGTAACATTTGGTTATAGCTTTTCTCCTTTCAAAACATTTACATTTTCCTTTGTGCGTGGATAGAGGGGCGTTTGCATTGCATAACGCGACCCGCAGCGCAGCTCTTCCTCTACACGTGGACCTGTAACATACATTTGGTTAGCTTGTTTTTTCTTTCATAACATTCACATTTTCCGAGGATAGAGAGGCGTTTGCATTGCATAACGCTCCACGGCATGGAACCATAGTTAGTTGACAGGCGAGCCGCAGCGCATACAGCTCTTCCTCTAAACGTTGACCTGTAACATTTGGTTTAGTTATAGCTTTTCTCCTTTCAAAACATTTACATTTTCCTTTGTGCGTGAATAGAGGGGCGTTTGCATTGCATAACGCGCCCCGCAGCGCAGCTCTTCCTCTAAACGTGGACCTGTAACATACATTTGGTAAGCTTTTTTTTTCTTTCATAACATTCACATTTTCCTCCGCTTTTCTCCAGTCCACAAACTCGGGTTCAGAGGTCTGTGTGTAGCCTACGAGCCTCCCTTTTAATATTCCCAGCGAGTTTACTTCTGCCTTTTCAGTAGTCAGTTTGCGCTGCGCACTGGAGCATGGTGCTCGAACTACAAGTAGACATCTGGGCCATTTGACATACGGTGTGTTAGCCTACTCGTAACTAGAGGTGCTTAACTCGAATCTTTGAGGCGTCCGGGTTGATTGGATCATTCCAAGGAGAGTATCCGGATTAGACGGATCACTCGGATCACACGGATCACTTATTTAAAATAGGCCTAAATAAAAATAAATAATAATAATGGTTTTTTTAAATGTTTCTGCCGTTAAATAGCTATGCCTTTGTTGTTCCATTTATCAATTCATGTTGATAAATCAAAGAGTAAGACAGTTTGATCAACAAAACTCACTTTATGAATGTCACAGTTCCTAAACTCATGCTGCGATCCGACCCACCTCTCCTCACTAAACATGCAACCACAACTCGAACAGCCTTTGGCAGCAGTGAAACGGCATGTTCCTGATTTTGCAATAAATAGCCTAATGTGTGTGTTTGTATTTAAGAAGACTAAAAGTCAAATATTTGGGAGCAGAAGTCTAGTTGAGCAGGGATAGTCAGGAGGCGAGCAGCAGATGACCACTCGCTTCCGCTGCCGAGTTGCCTTGCGACTCGCACACTCGTGGCAAAAACGAAACTTAAGCGTTGATCCGATCCATAGGGGATTCGCTGCTACCAACAACTCAGTCAGGATTCGTCTCACCGAGTCGCCGAGGGCGCCGCTGCTGAGTGACTCGGACGAGGGGAGTGACAGCAGTGGCTTTAAAGACTGTAGCCTACGCTGTAAAACGCAGTGAGTGATAGTCACGTCTGTAGACTATAATTTCCCTAAGAGTAGCCTACAGAGTGAGATGTTAAAGCGTTGGCAGAGCACTGTTAACATTTAGAAATGTAGAGCTCAACAGAGTCAGAAGCACACACATAGGGAGCGGGGATCCGCGACTCAATTGGCCACAACAGGCTGGACGGATCAAACAGGCTCGATGAATGACGAGGCGGGAGTTGGTTCAATTTTACTCAGTGAGTGTTCGTGACTGAACAGCATACTAGGGAGATTAGAGAATGGCTGTTGTAGTCAACTAAAGAGGATATATTCCGGTTTCACAATTTCTCGCGCTGTAACTGCCATTTTGTTGACATATTAATGAAATGCCGTCTGACCCGCCTTTGGCGGATCAATGCACGACAGCCATCCGGTCTGTTCGGATGAGGTCTTTACCCGGCTCTCCAACCGGATCCTCCGGGTTTTGTATCATCTCTACTCGTAACCTACAGGGAGGTTCTTTCGTTGGCGGGCTCGTACCCCACAGGTGCTTTTCGCTGCGCTCAGAGAGAGCACAGGACATAACGCGTCTTTCGTAATTGCTTTGTAGTCGTTTGAATTTGGTAAACTCTGGCACGGGAGCTCACTGCTTTGTGCCTTGACGGTGAAGCTGGTTTTGAAAAATAAGCGCATAATTCACCTAAAGGGTGAACCCATAAGCACATCATTCACCCAAACGATTTTATTTATTTATTATTTGTCGATGTTTAGATTCTTTCCCACATGCACATGATGCTGAAATGGCGTGACACTAAAGGTTGATACCAATAAATGTCTGGTCATTTGTAATGTAGCCTACTTCATCTATGTGAAATTTGCAATCATATGGTTCTTTATCAAATCCAAGAATGATAAGCTTATTATAGCCTAAACTGCAAAAAATAAAGCCATGTCTTGCCATTTTGCTGCCTGCCACATTATTTGGAGTGTCCATGATGACCAATAAACAAAAAGTACATCCTCAGGGGGGCGTTGACAGGTTAGGAGGAGGCCAGGGGGGTGTTTGGGGGGGAAAAATTGCATTGTTGGAACTGGCATAGAGGGACGCATCTGTTGTCCGCCTGTCGGCCTTGTTAACAAATATCACACTGTGCAGAATGAAACTTTTTCACACACTGGTTCTCTTTTTCTCTATTTCATTTAACACCAGTGTTAATTTAGTAATTTAAAAAAAAATAGTCTTAGTCTTAGTCACAATGACAGAAATCAATTTTAGTCTTAGTCATATTTTAGTTGTTGCCTTCCCAATTTAGTCTTAGTCTTAGTCTAAATGACGAAAATCAAAAAAGGGCTTTGACGAAATATTTTAGTCATAGTCATGGTTGACGAAATTAACACTGGTGTTCATATTGTGTAATAACATTCTTTAGAACAAAGTATTTGTATTTGTAGTTTTGTGAAATACACAAAATACTGGAGGAAAGTATTTTGATACAAAATACAAATACATGTAATTCACTTATATGAAATAAAAATACAAAATAGTATTTTGTATTTCAAAATGTATTTCAAATAGATGTAATAGCAATACTGCCCATCCCTGATTATAATATTATGTATGTATGTCTGTTTTGTTTGTTCTTTCACATCTTCAAATTGTTAGCACAAAGTTTGCCTGTTCTGTTCTTACTGGGTAGACTGAGTACAGTTGAGTACAGGGTACAGTTGAGACAAACCAAATATCTCTCGGTAACAACGTAACTCTGATCTAATTTTTGCTGTGGACATGCGCATCAATATCCTCTTAGATCATGGGGAATTTGAAACCAGCACAGAACGCAGATCCAAAGATATTGGGAAAATATTGTTTTCGACAGGTCAGATTTACTTCACCAGGGTCCTTCAAGTAAGGGTTAACGTTCGGCGAGAAGGTCGCTACCGTGGAATAGCAGCACGACAGAGAGAATTAGACCCCGACGCGGAGCGAAGGGGTCTTGTTCTCTCTGAAGTGCTGCTATTCCACAAAGCAACCGACTCGCCGAAAGTTAACCCGCTTATTATATGGATATACTTAAATGATTCACACATGGCGGGGACATTTCTTTAGGCCTATTTAATGTTAAGTCTATAGTTTTTAATGTCAAAAGACTGTTGCTGCGCAGCGGCGTGGAACAGGGGGGGAAAACCCCGACTCATTCTCAGGGCCCAGCCCACCGGGGGGGCCCTATGGAAAATGTTCTTCTTGTTTTGCTTTTTTAAACATTATTTTTACAATAATGTCAATACATGTTGGTAATTTATGTAATTCTAATGTTCTCTGGAAATACATCTGTTAAATTGGATATCCTAGCCTGCAAATAGGCTACAATATATATCAAACACCCCCATAATCAGTACGCATTGGTTTAGTCCGCCCTCTCGCGGACTTTTGATTGCACAATATGCGTAATCAACACTCACTCACTTCATTATAGGCATTAAACGCAGCAGCCGGTTAGCAATGAAAGATGTCTAAAACACCAGGCTTTCACAAAAAGAATAGAAAGGCAAGAGAGACAGGGGAAACCAGATGAAGCAACTGCTGCTGATTTCTTGCAAGAAAGGTGAGCCCAAATGTCAAAATTACCGCCTACAGTAGGCTAACTGGTTATCTCATTCCCATTCCGTGTGGCCTACTGTGATAGCCGGAGTCAGATTAAAAATATATATATCATTTTTTGGCTATAATTGTGATAGTCTATTGAACCCATATTTGTCTTTGATATATTCATAACAAGTCACAAGACCAACATAGGGTCGATGTTGGTTCAAATATCCAAATAGCAAAGCTAATTTGTAAAATGAATCAAGAAAATGTCACAAACGTGAAGATGCCCCCTGTCACAGCAGATGCAAATTGTGCGAACTTGAGAGAAGGTGAGCCTTTTAGCTAGCCTAATATCCTAATGTTGAGGAAAAGCAGTTTCTCAATCGGGTGCATCACATTTGCAGATTGATTATGTCCTCGTAACTATTAATCAACGTGATCATGTTCATCAGTTGCCAATGTCAAGGTGGCGGTGCGAGCTGTCAGTCCTGAACCGTCATTCTGCTTTCATTTTGCGGTCTCAACACTCTCAATAGGAAATCTCTGGTTACTTTCCCTGGCCAGCTGACAACGTCCGTTGAATTAATGACGAGATTTTGACGGGGCACCAGTCTGCGTTTTGAATGCTGCTGACGCCATTCTAATCTGCGCAAAGCGCAAGACAAAAGATAGGCAGAGTAGCCTACCTACCTCCGTGCTGAGCAGGTAGCCTATCTGCATCGAGTGCTCATGACAATTACCCTATTTAAGGTAGGCTACTGTGAAATAGTTACTGGCCAATTTAAATCTGAAACTATAGCCTATGCAGTAGCCTAATAAATAATGATTTCTATGTGACTAGGTTCGGGGTGCCCTGACTTTAAAAGGTTGAGAATAACGGCATCAAATCCAAACAGCGATACTTTTGTTCCAGCCTATTTTAAGCGACATTCCATAGTACGCTTCTGCCAGTAAATCACAGCTGATTCTCTATTCCTTGCTTTCCCAAAAAACAACTAACGGACAAATGACGTGCGGGTGCGTGCAGCGGGCCAGTGCAAGTGAATGAATGTGTGCGCGAGCGCGTGTGTTTCTGTTCAGGGATGCATATTGAAGAAAGTTCAGTTCTATCAATGTCTCATGTCTCCTTAGTGCACGAAATATTAGGCTAAATGCATTGTGAAGAGAGATTTACCAGTCTCTCTCCTCCCCCTCACACCATAGTGATGAAGTGATTAAAAGTCATCTCTATGAATATGATAGCAGACTTTTCACAACTGGTGATGTGAAAAATAAGGACATCATGTCTGTTCTATGATGGGCTATCATATGATTGAAAATGAGGATGATTCAAGTGAAGGGGAGGAAAGCATAGGCCTAGAGGGGTTTTCTGAGGAAGGCAAGGAGGATGACAATATCAGTCGCGCGGGGGGNGGGGGGGGGGGGGGGGGGGGGGGGGGGGGGGGGGGGGTAGGGGGGGGGGGGGGGGGGGGGGGGGGGGGGGGGGGGGGGGGGGGGGGGGGGGGTTGTGAGTAGGGGGGCCCATGAAAGTTGTTCCTAGGGCCCCAAATTTGGTGCTACGCCCCTGGCTGCGCAAAACAAAACAGTGCCGTTGTGGAACACCGCTAGGCAACAGCTAGGTAGCCAGGACAACAGGTGTTGTCTATCACAGCAGCTGATTAGAGTCTTGTTGAAAAGTCGCTTTAGCAGTGAAAAGTCTTGCTGCCATTGACAGCGGTCTGTTATAGACCAACCCGTCCGTTATCGAAAAATAACAGACGTGCGAACGTTGGGGAGCCCCGTTGAAATGAATGGAGCATTCGACCGATGACGTCACACCATATAATAACAATAAATATCTAATGACCAGTAGTTATCCTCTTGATATAAGTTACATGATTGCAAGCCATGATATGTGCTCTAAAAGCAGACATATTTCCTGACATCATAACAGTTAAAACCATTTTAAAATATTTATCAATGTGTGATCTGGCCAGAAGGGGACAGTTTAGACGCTAGCCTGAAATGCTAATTTCACTATGTAAAACCAATGTAAAGATGCTAACGGGTACAGTTGAGTACAGTATTTTGCTATCGGCCATACTATTAGCTCCCATGGCTATTACATCCCATTGATTAGAATGGTGTCTCAACTGTACTCTGCTATGTCTCAACTGTACCCCACCGTTTTTTAGCTAGGGTACAGTTTGGACAAAAGTGCACCTTTTTTGTTTGATTAATTACATAAACATTAAACATCCTAAAGATATAATTCCTTGATTAGGCTATATATTTGCCCACATCCTGAAAATATGTTCTGTCCAAAACAACTTTCTTTTTAGGACCTTTTAATAGTCTAATTTCTGCGTGGAAGGGGACAAAAATAAAAGTGTACCCAACTGTTGATGGTTTGAAACACGTTCCGGCGCGCTTGTGCCAGACTGCCATCACTACTAGGCCTACCGGTAGCATAGGAGCCCATCCTCAATTCCTTTGCGTGCACATGATTGGCCTGCCTAACTATTGAAACTTGAAAGGGTTGATCAACTTTGGCTAAATATTGTGTGACAATATTTGACAATATTGAAATATTCATTAGGTGCATGAAAATTTCTTACTTTTGAAGACCATCACTTTCAAGATGGTAATAAAACCATCAGAATCGATGCTTCTGCTTCAAACTCGGGCCTAATGTTCAGTTAGGTTTTATGTCACCAAACAAATCAAGCAAAGATGACTATCTAACACAAACGTCGTCACCAGACTAGAGCTCTAGACGCAGCATGCTGTATTAGGCTATGAGACAGACATTCTCAGGGTACGTTCCAATATCTGACCTTGCATCCTCCACTTGTGCTTGTGGCCTTGTACTAGTAAGTAATACGTCATGATGACATCAATGACAACAGCATTAGGCCTATATTTCAATATCTTGCAAAAGATCAATTGTAAAGTCATTTTCTCATTTGTAAACTGTAGGCCTATGGTGAATGAAGAATAGTCCCCCCAAAATTGTTGTGGCTAGGCTGGCAGCCGGGAAACCTAATCGTTTTCTCCACGGAGGCGGAGTGGCGGGGCATCGGCAAAACGTGAGGCCACAAGTACAAGTGGAGGACGCAAGTTCGCATATTGGAATGCACGCTCAGACAGCCCAAGCGCCATCGTGAGAATATGTTCAGCTCTTTTTCACGACACACAATTTACGGCATCATATCTAGGATGAGGTTTGGGCATAGGCCTACTGGTCTGAACAGTACGCTATTTGTGTTTAAAAAACATGCTGATGGAAAGTGTAGTGTATGTGGTGCTACTGAGACCATAGAGCATGCAGTAGAACGTTGTAGCAGGTTTGACCAGGAGAGGCAGCACCTCATCCTAGAACTGGAGTCAGAAAGCGTGCAGTTAGATATGAAAACAATACTGCAGAAAAACTCAAGTGAGAAATGCTTTAAGTACCTCTTTTCCTATCTAGAAGCCACAGGACTGATTAGAAGGATATAATCTCTTCTCTCTCTCTCTCTCTCTCTCTCTCTCTCTCTCTCTCTCTCTCTCTCTCTCTCTCTCTCTCTCTCTCTCTCTGTTTTTTTCTCCTTTAGCTGAGTTTAGCTTTCGTCCAGACTCACACTCCATTTCGGTAGGTGGCGGTAATGCTTCCAAAACGTTGTTTGCCAACCGCCAACAAAAACTAAGAAGAAGAAGAAGAAGAAGAACAAGAACACACAATTTACGGCTGACTGTCGCAACTATCAACACGTGTGGAAAGTGAAGGGAGTGGAGGGGTAAACAGCTGCTGAGAATATTCCATTAAGAAAGGTGAGCTCGCTGATAAAATATGAGGTTTTCCCACATGTAGAAAATAAATCATTCTTGTTATCGGTGGAGGTGAAAATGCAAGAGCTGTGGTAAACATTTTCATTTCTTACATTCAGAAGCCCCAAGCTTGGTTAGCAAGCTAGCATGGTTCATGCCAACAAATGGCTGTGGTATAAACTGTAGCACTGCCTCTTTGCTTAGGTTATGTCAACATTTCAACATACTAAACGAGTGAACCAATGGCATTCAAGTGGTAGCTACCAGTGAACGTGTAGACTTGCCTACTTTAATGAAACCGCTCGTGTTGAAGCCACGTATATCAGCAAAACTAACAAGATATCAATTCCTACAGTGTTCGTCGGCGCCCAGCAATGGCGAAGAGCTTACGGAGTAAGTGGAAGAGGAAAATGCGTGCTGAGAAGAGAAAGAAGAATGCACCAAAGGAACTGGCGAGGCTAAAATCCGCACTTGGCATCGAAGGAAAAGGCGAAATCGCGATGAAGGACATCTCAGAGATTGCTACCGTGGTACCAGCGGAGAAGCTGAAAGAGAGGGCTGAGGATGTGGACATGGAAGGGGGTGGAGGTGAGTCTTTCTTCTATTACGACGTTACAAATTTTGGTAGATGTCTTTGTCCAGAGTAAAACGACCTAAAAGGAAGACTAAACAGTAACAGAAGTGCAGGTAGGCCTACAACAAAGTAAACACTAGACGCAGCCAACAGAAGCTGGGGTAGCTGAAAGTTTGCATTCAAGAAGTGTTTCTTAATTAACTATAGGCCTAAGTTTCCCAAATCAGGAATACTTTGAGATGAAGGGCATTGTAAGCTTCTCAAACTGGATCAGTAAACATTAATCACTTTTATTGTATATAGCCTAGCCTAATTGATATGGCATGGCCTATGCAAATGTGCTACCACGTGTGTTGACTGTTGAGGAACTTATATTTGCATTTATTTATTTGTCTTCATCCCACTTCTAGATGATTTGTCACCTGTGCGTGCGTGCTATCCATGTACATGTTCATTAGTTTTTCTCAATCAATTTCAGATGACTGTGGCAAAATGGACATGGACGGCAAGCTCTGCAAGAAAACCCTGCTCAACGAACACGGACAGTACCCGACATGGATGAGTCAACGACAGATGAAGAAACAGAAGGCCAAACGGAACCCAAAGAAACCAGGAAAGGCCAAGAAGCAGAAGAAGATAGCTTGGTAAACTGCCAGTGTCATGCTCAAAAGCCACTGCTTGCCAGAAAACGAATGACTTCATGGACTGCCCCCCTGTAACTCTGGACTACAGAGGGTCAGCTGCATCATATTCACTGTACACCTGCCACCCTCCACTGTCACCCCAGAAAGTCAGGATTGCAAAGAGCAATGGGGGAGGCAGTCTATGAAGTCAGTTGTTTTCTGGCGGCAGTCGCTTTTGAGCATGACACCTGCACAATTTGCTGTAAGGACTGTGCCTTTGTGGAAAAGGCAAACTGTGATGTACACTCATCATGCCTTGTGTGTCCTTTGAATGCAGGACATGTATATATCTCAGATGTGTTGATGTTGAAAAATTGCTCTCAAGTGTATTGGTTATACATGGGTATTTTTTATTTTTTTGAGTGAGTTGTACACCACCTTGATGTGTACACAACAGCCACATGTATGTCGGGTTTCCATGCTGTTGTCTTCTTGCTGACTTAATGTAGCTGCACGCTGTCTTATCACAAGCCTGGGAAACGGCATTCTGCCCTTCAAAATACTATGGTAATATCAAAGTTGACATTCTACAGGTATAAAAAGTTCATACAATGTGTGTAGTTGGGATGGCAACCGTGTGATGCTTATGCACAATACGATTTCCTTTTTCCCTGAGTTGACCTTTAATTTTATGGCGAAACACAATGAACAGGGAGTGTTGTTAACTATTGCTGATATATATATTAAAAAAATCTTACACATTGAATTAAATTGTCATCTCCAGTGCTTTCATACTCACTGACCACATTATAGACCAAAACGCTCTGCTGTCTATATTAAAAATATACAGTCATTCTTATTAAAGTGCTCTGAATAAGAATCCTGCACAAATATAATTTCATCTTCCATTTTTCTTCTCAGATTAAAACAAATACAAATAAAAAGTGCAATTATCAGTTTTTAAGACCAAAATGTGAATGAATCATGGCACAGAAATGCTCAGTGGTGGAGGTCACTTGAGTTCCACATAGGTTCCTGGGAAGAGGCCGGTGCGGCCCTTGCAGGTGCCTTTCCACCAGCCCTCGTCAATCATCTCGATGTTGGTGATGATGTCACCGGGGTCGAACGAGATCTCGTCGTCGTCCTCTGTGGTGGCAGATCGATAAAAGTATTAAGCCCGGTCTCTTGGAGCAGTGCATTCGCATTAGCGTAGCACCAAAGAAAATACCAGTACTGTACTCCAGAAGTACAGTACATTACAGTAACTGTCTTGGTATTTTCTTTGGTGGTGCTACGCAAAGGGTTTGAAATTGTATGCTGGTGCATTTGAAAGCCTTCCATTTTTTGGGATAATTTCATTCTGAAAATAGCGCCACATGGGCAGTAGTGACTATAGTCATGTCAAAAACTGTTACTACTCCAGGTCCAGAATGACCAACTGCTTGCCAGTCCATCTCAAACAAGCCAGCTTGTAGGACAGGTAAATCAATGCATGATGTCACCAAATATCATTGATCCTATACAACCAATCATAAGTCAGCCAATGTTAAAAACGTTAGGCCTTCTCAATTTTTGTTTTCCCATGGCTGTGCGACCTTGGCTGTGCACCAACTCCTGATTGTTGCAATCCGCTGTCGGTCAAAAAATTAGCTCACATGGTTGGCTGCCAGTGTCTTGCCCCTCCTCACAACACTTTGTTTACAAACAAAAAAAACCCCATGTAGCCTATATTGGTATACATGGGTCCACAGTGTTTGTAAACATGATGTCGTGAGGAAGGGCAAGACACTGGCAGCCAACCACATGAGCTAATTTTTTGACCGACAGCGGTTGCCAACAATCAGAGGTTGAGTTGTGCGCGGCTAGGTTCGTGCAGCCAGGGGAAAACCAAAAATGTAGAACCCATGTATAGGGCAGTATTATCTTCCATAGATTGATTAGTGAATATCTGTAGCGCTACTCACGGCCTTCGTAGTCATACAGGGCAGTGGCTGTGGTCCCAGCTGGCAGCTCTTCGTATTCATTATCATCTTCAGCTGCAGACAGTGTAGAAAGCACAAGCAAACAGGCATTAGGAGTTGTTTACACGTGGCAGGATATTTTTAAATGTGAATATTTTTTTCTCCTGGTTACATTGGTTTTGGCCTTCTATTTCCACGTAAGCAGATTTTTAAAACCCACATGTAAAAAATCCTGTTTTAAAATATCCTAGTTAGGGGGCTAAAATGCACCCGTTACAATGGAGTTTTATTTTTATCCCCATGTTGCGTTTCCACCTAAACAGGAGACAAAAATACCCACATATACAAATATCCAGATACGTGGAAACAGCACCTTAATGTTATTTAAGTCCACAGGACAAATTCACATCGTCACCGAAAATACACAATAAATATGAGCAACAGTGTCTTTATAGTTCATTGTTTTAATAAAATGTCATTGTTAATGTTTTTCCTGAAAAGCAAATGATGGGCTATGCTCAACCTTCTTACAGTGCCTTAGCTTTCTGTGTGAACAAAACCAATTCTTTAAAAAAAATGTAAATAAATAACATTAAATATCAAACATTTACAATTAGAGATAAGAGTGGTTACACATTACTTGACGTGACGCTGCATAACACATTCATAGCATCTGCTATACACTTTGCATAAAGGACTCATGACTGTTTAGTAAGACATTCATGGATAGTCATGGAAGACAAAAGGACAGCAACTTGTCAAAATCAATAATCATTGAGGGTTGAGAACGAAACCTGCAATGCTACTTTGTTTGACTTTTATTTTGACAAGTTGTTGTGCTTCCGTCCACTTGGTTCATGAAAAGTTTGGTATGAATGTGTCATGAAACAACCATCAATGCTTCCGCACACTTAAAATCCTTTTTGTTGTATTTCATTATTTCATGGCAGGATTACGTTTCGACCTCAACGGTCTTCATCAGATTCTCTCAGAACAGAACGGAATCGATGAAGACTGTTGAGATCGAAACATAATCCTGCCATGAAATAATAAAATGCAACAAAAAGGATTTTAAGTGTGCGGACTTCTCACTTTGAAAACTACAGTTGGCCCTTGTCCTGCACCTTTTCCTGGGATGTGGACAATCCTCTCCTTCAACCATAAGAGTTTTTACCTTGAGCTTTAGCCAAGCCAATATCTTCGTACTCTGCCTCACCATCCTCCTCTTCCTCTGCATGGTGCTGACCGGCTGGCACTGGCGGGGCACAGGCCACCCCAATGTCTTCATACTCGGCCTCATCTTCCTCCTCTGGCTGGAGGTTGCAGGGGCCCCCGACGTCTTCATACTCCCCCTCAGCATCGTCCTCCAGCTCGGGAGGCTGTGCGGCTGCCTCGGCCTCCTCTAGGAGGTCTGTGGGGCGGTGGGGTAGACAGGGGGGCTCCTCGTACTCCAGCTGCTCCTCTTCCTCCTGATTTAGTGATGAAATTAATTGATTGATTGAGTGGTTTAAGTCATGTATAGATGACGAAGACATGACTATATTACCAAAAGTATTCCCTAACCTGCCTTGACTCACACATGAACTTAAGTGCCATCCCACTCCAAACACAGGTTTGATTAATTGGTTGCATTTATCTATAGATGTAGAGGACATAAAAACAGGATCCAAGATATAACATACAAAAGTAAAAATCCTTAGCTTTCAAAATGGTGCCTGGTAGTAAAATACAGGGCACACTGACAAGGAGTGTGTTTGCGTTGGTAGGCTGGTCAGCCAAAACCTACTATAAGGATAGAGGTAAAACAATTGCTGACTTTCCTTTTCACTTACCAGAATGTAATGCTATGCTCCCCAAAGCTACTATAAGTGGTGTTCAATCACGTTGATGATCATCGCAACTTGTTCAGTGAAGTTTTTGTGTAACGTGTGTGTGGAATAGATGGTAGAATAGATTTGGTAATAATAATATAATATATTTATAATATAATATGTTATATATTAATAATATAATATAGTCTTATAATAATATAAATAATAATACCAGCATTTGGTAGTGGACACATACTGGTGGTGTGAGTGGGATACGTAAAGGGTACAGTGGAAGATTTGTTTTTGTTTAAAAAAAATATATCTATACTATGTATTTTTTGTTGCTGCCTATATGCTGTGTTTTTGCACCCTTGGGTGCCACCCCCTATCATACACCTGTAACCTGTGACCTCTCACCTCCCCTTTGATAAGATGCACCCCTTTCTTTGTTCTGAGTACCACGCACTGATGATAGCTTAAGAGCCGAAACGTGTCTGCTTGTGGACATTGTGGTAATTTATAAATAAATAATGAGACGTAGCGTGTGAGTGCGGATTTTTCTTCTTTACAGTGGGAGATAACATTACCGGTGCAGGCTCATGTCTTGGGGAGGGGGGTAGAGCCCTGGAGGGCAGCTGAGGGGGAGAGGGAGAGGGAGAGGGCTTCTTGGCTGCCGGTACGGAGGGGGGCATCTGCTGCTTGGGCTGTGGCGGCTTTGGTGCTGATGCTGCAGGTGGTGGTGGAGCAGGCTTTGACTCTTCCCTACTCATCTGCTCCTGTTGAATTAGTATGAGATAAGAGGATGAAGTGAGTATGACTGGTTCCTGAGTGGTCATAGTCATCACCATGTACAAATTATTCAAGCATATTCAAAATACATCGGGGAAAATATTGTGTATATCTTAATATTCGGGGTGAGGAGTCTGCACACTTAAAATCCTTTTTTTTCATGGCTGGATTTTGATGAAGAAGAAACGTCATTGTTGTGGTGCCTTGAAGCATGATACAATATGTTGTTGGATGTGTTTAGATTGTGTATGCTATGTACTTTTTTTAAAATCATAGATACATTGTGTGTGTCATGTATGCTCCTGTGTGTACCTGTCTGCGTTTGGAGTCCTCCTGCTCCCTCTTCTCTCTGGCCTGTCTCCTGGCCTTCTCCTCGTCGGCACGCTTGCGGTTCTCATCGTCCGAAGCGCGGGCCATGTTTTCAAAACGGGCCTTAAGGTTCCCCGCTCCGGCACTGGCAGTGGCTTATGGGAAGAAGAAACATCAACAAAATCAAGTCAAGTCAAGTCAGCTTGTATTGTCACTTTCTTCATATGCACAAGTCATACAAGGAAAATGAAATTACATTTTCTCTCATGCCAAGACATCATAGACATATACAAGACTGACATTTTACAGACTGACAAAGTGCAAGACAGAACAGCCAGGTAACAGTGATCAAAATCAGAAGCTACTTTCCATCTAACTTCTATTTACAAGCCTATAGTGTCTTCTCTAGGTATATGTACAGTACGTACATAGATTTTGTAAGAGGGGTAAACCATTTCTTTTTACTTGAGATGTATTCACCAGTTGTTAGTTATTATTACACTATTCGATACACATAACACATATTGAAAGCCAGGACATTCTAAATGACACACATTATGCCATTGTAAAAAAAAATACTCATATCTGGGAGAATACATGATATAACATGACTATGTTCAACCACAGACCAAAAATGTCAGCCGTGTGCTGTCAAACAAACAAAAACATTGCATTTCTTGTCCACACTGTGGCAGTATTTAGCTAATATTTCTGTTGGACTCACAGGCCTCCAGTGGTTGAGTCTTCTCATAGGCTGACGTTGGCGACTCCATGTCAGTGAAAGTGGCTGCACTCTGCGTCACACATTTGACATATTGATCAGAGAAAAGCATTGACTATTACGAATAATAAAAACATAACACTGCTGAGTAAAAGGAGAGGGAGCGATAGAGAGATAAATCAAGTGCAGCCCCGGGTGACAAAGGTGATGAAGTACAGTACCTTATCCATGCGATCTTTCTCAACACCATAACGTCCTCCAAAGCCCTTGGCATAATCTGAAATGAAGACACAATTGAACTTTTTTTCCTGCGTTGAAGAATTGTATCATTATATTGAAAAGGTGAATAGTGGGCCTTCTTAGTAGTAACAGCAGCTACTTGAAACTGTAAGCATCGCTCAGGGTGCATAATAAAGTAGGCCTACCTTTCTTAGTATTTTTTTTAGAAAAGCTTTTAACTAGCTATTAACTATTTATCTTAGCACTTAGAAAGTAATTTTGTTGAAACTGAGATATGCTATTAAATTAAGTGTATTAATGTGTTATTGATTGTAGTTGGTCACCTTTCTGGGACTGGTGCATTTCTGTCTCTCCTTTGTAGTCGTAACCCAAGGCTGCTTTGTCAACCTTCTCTTTCTCCACTCCGTACTTGCCCCCAAATCCCTTGGAGTAGTCTACACATCAAGCCAAAACAGTTAATCAGGAGAGGAATGGATAATGATTCAAAATTGATATGTATAGGATATTATATACAGTAGTGATGTAGTGATGTTGTTCAGTAGGTTACTTTGGATTTTGGGATCACGGTGAGTTGATTTTCTATGTACCTTCTGCAGTTGTATTCAATGTATTCAAAATGTGCGTAGTAAATAAGAGCCTTGCAGCTTCTTTTGACATGCTTGCACTTAGCCAGATTTAGACTATGTCAAGAAAAGTTGTTCCATGTCAAACCAGAGATGAAATCATGTCTGCCTAGTGAAGTACCGTAACAGCAGTCTTACACTTCTATTTAGAAATAGGCTATATATCAAAAACGAGGTAGCCTTGTGTCAAAACAACAGGTGAATGAAACGTTCTATCTGTGTGTGTGTGTGTGCGTGTGAGCGTCTGTGTGTGTGTGCGTGCATGTGTGTGAGACCTTTTTGAGACTGGTGTTTCTCTGTCTCTCCTTTGTAGTCATAGCCCATAGCGGCCTTGTCCACTTTCTCTTTCTCCACTCCATACTTTCCCCCAAAGCCCTTCGAGTGGTCTAAGGGAAAACATGACACAGCCTGAGGCAAAATGTCTTGCCCTACAACTCAAACACTTCAAATACTGTATGACCACAGATCAAGCCACTTTGTACATCAACGTTCAGAAGACGTTTAGTAAGCTCAAGATGGGCACCTTGTCAGCAGGGAAACACTGTAATAGGATTTGAAAAGGCTTAACTACAACATTACTAAGACATTACACAGGGCCTTTTCTAATACATTACAATTTGATCATTGACATCCAACAGTTTTTTTTAATAACAGGCCCCATCTCTAAAAAGACTTGTATCTGTAAATTACACAGAAAAACCTTACACATGCTTTCATGATTTGTTTAAAGAAACAGTCCACCCTCTTTTGATTTTCACATATTTGCAGTATTTCCAAGCATTATTCATGAATGTGCATAATTTTCTTCTCAGTTTTTTCAGTAGGCCTACTTAGATTTTTGGGATCAGAATTATTAGCATAGCTTAGCATAATCACTGGAAGTGAATGGAGGCATTAGCATCAAGCCTCAAATGATCACAGGGCAGGATTAAATAGCTATTTTGCACTCTGGTGAATTTTACATTAATTTTAAAGTACATTATAAATACATTTGATGATGTGTTGTTTGCCCCCATAGATTTGCATTGCTATGCTTAATTTGGCTATACTGTTAAACCAGGCAATGGAAACACATAGACGAAAATTATATGCACATTCATGAATAATGCTGGGAAATACTGCAAATATGTGAAAATCAAAAAAGGGTGGACTGTTTGTCTGGCTGACCTTTTCAAAGTCTGTATTTGAGAGTACCTTTCTGTGAGGCATGATCCTTCACGTCTGCCTTGTAGTCATAGCCCATGGCTGACTGCAACACAGAGAGGCAGGAGATGGATATTATTTCATCAATCACAACAAGCAGTGCACATATACATCCTCAAAACACTCTACTGACAGGTGTTGGATACAAACAAGCGAATACACAAGGGAATTAAATATTCACATAGGTTTAGGTTCCATAACGTAATGTCTTTTTTACAGGAAAATTGCCTTACAAGTCATACACTGCAACATGATATTCAGAGATATCAAAAGTAAAAGTAAAAATCAAGCCCTGCCACTTCACTTAGCACAGGTAAATTCCCTGACAGACTGATCTACAGGTACTGTACTTCGTAGATGATGATCATCTGATTATATGCTGGTTGGGTCAGATTTGTGTTACTTTTGACACCTCTGTGCATATTAATGCATATGGTGCATATTGAATAATACGAGTGTCACTTAAATAACATAACATAAGAATGTTACCTTGTCCACTCGCTCCTTCTGCACGCCATACTTCCCACCAAACCCTCTCGACGCATCGGTCTGGGACGAGTGTTGCTGTACCTCTGCCACATAGGTATGCCCCACTGCTGCCTGGGTAACGAGACGACAAACAACATAATATTCAGTTGAAGGTGTATATTGGGCACCTCCCAGGTAAAGATGCAGGACAAAGGCTGACTTAAAGGGTAACTTCTGCCAATTTCGACATGCAGTTGTAATGCTCACACTACTCTGGACTTGTCAGTACCTGAGGGTTTCTTTTCTTCAGCCTTTTCTGAGATCCTGGTCATTGTAATGGGGGCAGGTGTTTGTTTGCATTTAAAAAAAACCATCTTGATTTATTCCCAATAACATCCAAAAGAGTATGCAACATCAGCAGACAACTAGCAAACAGTGATACCTTTTGGGATAACATTTGGAGTAGGCCTATGTTAAGAAAGTTTTTAATGTAAACAAAGTCTGCCCCCATTAGAATAGCTCAGATCTCGGAAAGGGCTGAGTCGAAAAATGCAGCATCACCGGGTACTGACGAGTTAAGGGTAGAGAGAGCAATACAACAGCATATTGAAATTGGCAGAAGTTAGACATTAAGTTTTGGAGTGAGGAGTCTGCACACTGCAATCCTGTTTTGATTTTTTTATGCCATGGCAGGATTACATTTTGCCCATTGTCTGTATCAGATTCAGAGAATCTACTGAATCTGGTGAAGACAATGTTCAAAATGTAATCCTGTCATGGAATTTTTTAAAAAGTAAAAAGGATTTTAAGTGTGCAGACTCCTTACTTCAAAACACCATAACATTAACATGTTATGAATCACAACACAAGATGACACAAGAATCACAAATGCACCCTGCTGGTGTCATGCAAAACCCATTGCAACACAACGCAACATGACACAACACAGAAACCAAAAACATCACATACAGTAGTAGAGCAGGTTTGACCTACTACCTCCAGGGTAAGGATGTGAGAAGCAATCACAACATGAGAAGGAAACTCCCTGGAGGAGCATCTTAGATGTGGGAGATTCATTTCTGCTTTGAGTTCGAGGAGTGTGTCTAACATTTTGACATTTGATATACCAGATTAACAGGTGAAGAACAGGAGCACAGAGGATATCTTACTTTTCTTAGCATAACAATATTATATTATACTGTACAGTGCAATGCAACACAGCACTGCATGACACACACAGCACAGAAACTAGAAACATCACATACACTGTATAGAAGATGTATGCCCTAATACAGGGGTGGGGAACCTTTTTCATTCAAGGGGCCATTTCAAATTCCTCCAAGGGCATTACTATGAACACAAACTAGGATTTCCCCCTGCACTGTAGGCCTATATTGAAGGCAGCCACCTGTAAAACAGACACCCACCTCTCTATAGGTCCCATGAATATTACTTAATTGCATAGCAAATATCATTTTTAAGATTCCTTTCCAAATAAGACATACTGCATATTTAATGTGAAGCCGCCTAACATTAAAATTATATTGGGGGCCGGATAAAACGACATAGGTCCCCCACCCCTGCCCTAACACCACCAGAGACACATTACATGGGTATGACACCAGATTCAGTTCCAACATAATGTGATGCAACATGACACGGTACAACACAGTACACCACAGTGCAAGACAGTGCAACACAACACACTTGGGCCTTTTCTGAGCACCTGGGTCATTCATTTTTTAAGTCTTGCACACCTTCTTTGGTCAGATCAGAAGCAGTGCCCAGATCACCAGAGATTCCCAGAATGATCAACGTCTTGCACACTCCACACACTTAATTGTGAAGTGTCGGTCAAAACCTGGCAAACTTTGCAAGAGGACAGTGTGGGGGAGTTTTGCTTCCAACCGCCTAGGTAATGATACAAGAATGATCACATCACATGACATCATCATCACCATCACCATTCCCAAAGAAAGTGGATCTAAGAAGAAGCGTCATTTTGTTTCTTTTCCGGTATCCACTTTATGTCGGGTGAACGCCCCCTTAGGAGACCTTCGGTTAGGAGACCTTCGGAGTCCTGAGGTTGAGAATAAATCAAGCCCCCTTAGCGCTGTAGATGGCGGTAGCGCACGTCTTGAGCAAACACCTCAAAAATAGAAGAAGAAGGAGGGGACAACGCCCCCTTAGGAGACCCAACTTGAGCCCACGCTTTTGCATTGAGTGGTTTGCGTTATCTTTCTCTTATCCAGTATTTTTGACCATTCCTATCATGTCACATCACATGGACAGCACGTCACATCCTCATCACCATCCTCATCCTGTCACAGCGCCTCACCATCACAATCACCATCTTGACACTATACCAAGTCTCTATTCCAGCAAAATGCACAGAAATAATATTGACATAGCCTTAATGATACTCAGTTCAATTGTTCCTCTATGAATCATCCTTCAGCTTGGAGTTGCATCACAGCGGGACATGTGTGCCGAAGTGTGCCGCAGCTTCTAGCTTCAATTAAATAACCCTCACTTGGAAACAACTGAAATCCATATGCATCTACTGTACAGTATGTGGTCGATGCATTTGCAAGTATAGCTCAGTATATCCCAACTTTCACCAATATTTATCCTTAAAAAGAACATTTGAGGCCCTGCCGTGGCCTAATGGTAGGGCACTGGGTTACTACGCCGGTGACCCGGATTCGACTCCAGTTCAGGACATACTGTATGCCATACCTTCCCTGTCTCTCTCTCCCCGCTCATTTCCTGTCCCTCTCTAACTGTCCTGTCACAATAAAGGCATTAAAAGCCCAAACATATCTTTTAAAAAAAGAGCATTTGAGTACAGCAAGAAGACAACTGAAACACGTGCATGACAAGACAAAGCAACACATACAGTATTCATAAACAAACAGCACCCCCAGATGTCAACCAAAGTTTTACAGAGCAGTTCGACTCCAAACTTGCCACCATAGCCATAGAAGTTACATGGAGATGTGGGGGTGAATCGCACACATGAACAGATGGGAAGCCAATTGTATGGCATGTTCCTGTGTAACAATGGTGTATATTTCTGCCTTTGTCCATGTGGATATTCCTGATCCCGAATTTAACCCCCGACTCATAGAACCCCTTTGACAATATACTGGTGAAACATACTGAGACACACCTTGGTGGAGACTATACTGCATGTTCCTGCGAAATAGTGGTGGCCTTACCTATGCAATCGTTTTAAAACCCTGACATGTTCACCATGGCCATAGGACATGGGTGGGGAACCTATGTCTCGAGGGCCGTTTACAGCCGTTTTATCCGGCCCCCAATATAATTTTATTGTTATGTAGCTTCACATGAAATATCACATATTTTGTTAAGGACTCTTATAAAGTACTTTTGCAATACAATGAAACTATATATTCAGGGGATCTAGAGAAGGTGGGGTCTGTTTTAAAGGTGGCTGCCTTCAATATAGGCCTGAAGTGCAGGGGGAAATCCTGGTATGTGTTCATACAAACCCCAACTCCGATGAAGTTGGGACGTTTGGTAAACAGTGAATAAAATCAAAATGCTATCATTTTCAAAACATTCAATCTATTCATTAGATGGAGAATAGTGAAAAGACAACATATTAAGTGTTAAAACCGAGAAAAAATATTGTTTTGGGGGACATATGTACTCATTTCTAATTTGATAAATCCAACACGTCTCAAAAGAGTTGGGACGGGGACAATAAATGGCAGCAAATGTCGAGGAAGACTAAAAACAAAACAAAAGACAACACTTAACAGTTAAATACATTAACCGATCATATGATTTTATATAAAAAACAGTGTTAATTCCTATCTTGGACATGATTTCACCAGCTTAAATGGTGGGTGTATTCCTTGTCATGTTTTGCAATGTTTTCCTTTCTGTAGTGCTTACAGTGTGACAGGTCTTGACCAAAAACCCACCATTTTATCACCTGCTGGTCCTTATGATGGAGCCAAACTGTTAAAACATAGTAGAGAATGCAATTTGACCTTACTATGTGGCAGTAATCGAAGATCTCCCTTCAAAATATAATGCATGAGTGGCTTTTCATGCTGTTTAAAACCCATTTATACCATTCAGCACTGTATTTAACTCTACAGATGAGTGAGAACATCTTAACCAATGCACTACTGCACCCGCATGCCATCATGGAGGCTGACTTTTGAAGCTAGCACTAACACCAGTTGGATGGTCCATTTTTACTGTAGCACAGGATGTGCAATGCTCTATTATTGTCAAAAAGAATGGACTTCTACAACTTCTGCTAACTTCTGTAAGCAAAGGACAGTTTCCCATGTCTTCTGGGTCTATTTCAAGTGAGCTCAGGTGCTTAGGAGAATGTTACACCCCTGTATCATTTTCATGCATTAAGCATTCTTAATATGGTACATTTTCAATAGCTCTAGCACTCCAGGAATTAGAGTGAGACTACAGCCAATATATATTTCATGATGTCATGAACCTATACAATGATTTTATTAACAAAAATATGTCTTATATACACTCAATTGTGGTAAATCAAAGGGAATTCAAAAATGTATGTAATAACTACGGTAATTATTCCCTTTGCATCTTTAATTCTGAGTGACTCAGCCTCTCTGTGATGATCTTATACCTGGACACCTATATTGTCCGTCAGTACAATTCATTTTGAAATGTTCTTCTTTGTTGTTTTATCTTATTTGGATGTTTACTAAATTTCACTGATCCCCGTCCCAACTCTTTTGAGACGTGTTGGATTTATCAAATTAGAAATGAGTACATATGTCCCCCAAAACAATATTTTTTCTCAGTTTTAACACTTAATATGTTGTCTTTTCACTATTCTCCATCTAATGAATAGATTGAATGTTTTGAAAATGATAGCATTTTGATTTTATTCACTGTTTACCAAACGTCCCAACTTCATCGGAGTTGGGGTTTGTAGTATGGCCCTCGGAGGACTTTTACGGCCCTCGGTGGAATTCGAAGTGGCCCCTCGAATGAAAATGGTTCCCCACCCCTGCCCTAGGAGTTCAATCGAAATCTACTGGTGAAAACCAAATTGACCACACTGTATGTTCCTGTATAGCGGTGAGCATTTCCGTTGCCTATGCGGTCATTCTTGACCCTGAATTTTATTTTCCCCCATACCCATAGAAGCCTTTTGGAAATGTTCAGGTGAAATGTAATGATGGAAAAGTTGGTGGAGACAATAATGTATGTTCAACACTGTTAGTAGAGACATATGTGGAGACATATCGTAGAGACATGTGCCATAGAGGGCCTCTGAAACTTGACTGATGTACTGTACACTATATACTGTATGTTTTAAAACTGTTTGTGGAGACTGTGTTGTAAGTTTGTGTGTGTGTGTGTGGGGGGGGGGGGGGGTTGGATGCAGCTGTGGCCTAATGGTTAAATACATAAGCTTTAGGTCAGAGGGTTTCTGGTTCAAATCCCACTCTTCTATATTCCCTACCAAACTCCATGGCTGAAGTGCCCTTGAGTAAGGCACCTTACCCCCATACTGCTCCACGGACTATAACCAATACCCAGAAATGACTGTAAGTTGCTTTAGATAAAAGCATCAGCTAAGTGTAATGGAATGCAATTACATTACATTACTGTAAATTACACTACATTGCATTTGGCAGACGCTTTACAACCAAAGAGACTTTCAAACGAGGACATAATCATAGCCAGCATCCCTAGCAGATACAAATTGCACAGGAGATATACAGAACAGCAAGTGCAAAGGCAAAGAAGGGTTAGTTGTGTAATGTAATGACCTTGTCCATGCGGTCATTCTCGACCCCGAATTTCCCGCCGTAGCCGTAAGACGCCTTGGGGCCGCTGTCCAGCTCCTTCTTCTTCCCCACCTCGTGCTCATGAGACACCTTCTCCCTCAAGGCCGCCACACTGCACAGCACAGCACAGCAGTCAGGAGAGGAGAAATTATTACATAGCAATAGACAAAAGTAATACACAAGATAGTGCGGGTTGAGTTGTAAGTTTAGGAACATTTCATATAGATTTTTCCATTCTGCAGTCTTTTTACTTCTAGGACCCCCCCGAATACAAATCCACCTGTTTCCAATTTTTCCTTCTCCCTCAATGCCGCCACACTGCACAGCACAGCACAGCAGTCAGGAGAGGAGAAATAATTACATAGCAATAGACAAAAGTAATACACAAGATAGTGCGGGTTGAGTTGTAAGTTTAGGAACATTTCATATAGATTTTTCCATTCTGCATTCTTTTTACTTCTAGGACCCCCCCGAATACAAATCCACCTGTTTCCAATTTTTCCTTCACCCTCAACGCCATCACACTGCACAGCACAGCACAGCACAGTCAGGAGAGGAGAAATAATTACATAGCAATAGACAAAAGTAATACGCAAGACTGGCAGTCACGCTTCATAGTAATATAGATAGGGTAATACAGGAATAATCACATACAATAGTTCAGCAGAATAATAATTACATAGCAATAGAAAAAAGTAATACACAAGACATTGGCAGTCACGCTGGCGCTGCATAGCAATAGATAGAGTAGTACAGTAATAATCAAATACAGTAATTATTAATAGTTTAGCAGAACAATAAAATTTAGAGAAGCGAAAAGTGAAAGCCCAATTGGGAAACTCCAACTCCCATTGTCATTGTAACACACAGCACTCCGCAGCACACAAGTGAACACTGCACACTGCACACAACGAAATTGCATTTATGCCTCACCGAGAAACACTACTCTAACCGCTTACCCATGACTGCCCGTGACTGCCCTATGCATAGAACATTCTACCCAACTCTGCCACTGTGCCACACCAGCATGTCAGTCTATTTCAAAGTGTGACAGAAAGAAGGCCTTCTCTAGCCCATGTGTTGCATTCATAATGATACAGTATAAAGTAGCCGGGCTATTGTGACTGCAGGATAGCCAGGCTACTGTATGTACAGAGTGCAGTTGGAGGCAGCTGATAGTGTAGATCAGGGGTGGGGAACTTCTCGAGGGCCAGTTACGTTTTGTAAAGGAATCTTAACAATTAGTACATTTGCAACACAATTAAGTTTTATTTAAGGGGACCTAGAGAAGGAGGAGCCTGTTGTAAAGGTGACCACCTTCAATATAGGCCTAAAGTGCAGGGGGAAATCCTGGTTTGTGTTCATAGTACCGCCCTTGGAGGACTTTTATGGTCCTTGGAGGAATTTGAAGTTACACTTCGAATAAAAAAGATTCCCTACCCCTGGTGTACTGTAGATGGAGGCATCTATGGCTGTTAAGAAAACAGGTTTCTCGCTTGGCGTCTTTGGTCTCTCTGTCTCTCCTTTCCACTACGGCCGCTTTTAGGAAATTTTTGTTGGTCTTTTTCGACTTTATTTGATAGGACAGTGTGAGAGGTGGACAGGAAGCGAACTGGGAGAGGTCAGCAAAGGACCTGGGTCAGCCGCATGGCAGGCCAACTACGGCCGCTTTTAATGAGGAGGGCAAAAAGGGAGGGAGGTCACAAAGGTCAATGGAGAGGAAAACTTCTCTATGCTCCTTATCTGAGGCAACCTTGCAGATGCATCCTCCTAGTACACATGTCACATAATTCAATGGTAAGAGCTCAGTGAAGGGAACAGAGTAACCACCAACACAGAAAGAAAAACTAAGCTTTTGTTAGCGATTATAATTATTTATAGTGGCCTAACGAAAAAGGGGGTTGAGCTCACATCCTTCAGAGCTTCATTAAGAGTCTGTGTTATTGAGTAAGCACGATACTATATCTACAGTGCCGTTTCAACAAGGCATCTTGTCCCACATTGCCACTGAGCAACTTTAAAACTCTCCAGATAGGATTGATTATCATCCAAATGCAATGCAATATATTTCACATGAACGCCCCAACAGGTTGTGTCTAGTTATAGCAGAGGTTCTCGTTGCAAACATATGGTCACGTGATCAACCCCGCAGTGCACAAACGCCACACAACCACAGTTTATGATGGCCAATTGCTTGGTTCCTCAATTCAGAACGAAACTATCTTAGTCCAGAGCTTAACTGCTAACACTATTTCTCACGATTTCACTTACTGATATTACCATTTCTCAGGAGCCCTTTTAACCCTTCAGGAGCCCTTAACTTTTATGTTTTGATGTTCAGCTTTGTGGTCTACCTTTGTTTCCTGATGCTGCTGTGGGGAGATGGGAGGCCACATTTGGTGTGTGTGTGTGTGTGTGTGTGTGTGTGTGTGCGTGCGTGCGTGCGTGCGTGCGTGCGTGCGTGCGTGCGTGCGTGCGTGCGTGCGTGCGTGCGTGCGTGCGTGCGTGCGTGCGTGCGTGCGTGCGTGCGTGCGTGTTTTCAGTCTACTGTGTAATGCTTCTTATATGGGGATTTAACAACAAATTACAATTCAACTTTGACCTTGACCTTTAACACTTTCAAATTGTCCCAAACCTTTATATTGAACCTTTAACCTACAAAGAACCGGAATATTCCATGGTACTTTGCCTTACAGCCTCGGGCCTGTATTTTAAAGTCATCAGACAAGGCAGCTAGATGTTACTCATCATTTTCCGCCCTGTAGTACTGTGCTATGCCATCTACTGTATATTGGGCGACACATTTACCATGTGTGTGCATGTGGTTCATTCTATCAGCTGAATGAGCACGCATGCGCGCAAATACACACATACGCACGCAATGTGCGTGCCTGACACAGAAACGACACGCCGGCCAGCTTTCAGCGTTCCATATTTGGTAATGCATCTCGCATGAGATGTGAGCTGTATTTCTATACTTCCCTTTCCTGTTGCTCTCTCTCTTCTGTTAGCACAGCAGAGGTTTCATTTCGGGGCTATATTAGTGGACCTCTTGTGGCCATTCGTTTACCACAGTCTCTTAGTATACAGTACAGTACAGTACAGTACAGGTATGTGCAAGTCGGGCAAATCCAGTGACATATTGTTTGTTTACTGTAGGCCTACTTATTGTGTTATTCAGTGTTTAATGTTGGCAGTAGCCCTCTCAGCTCCCCCTACTGGTCACCTCTGAAATACACAGAGCTCAGTGAGCTCCCTCTGTGACAATATTTGAAGAGCTTGGTTGCAGAATGAACATTTTGGGAAACTGACATTTTTGTATTGGGCATTGCATTGCAAAATGCATTTTGATATAGCTTCAAAAAGTCTGTACAGTCATTTCCAATAATAAAATGCAAAAAGTAACAAGATGGCATTTAAGTCATTTTGTCACAAAACTCTTCATTTACAGAACTACAGCACAGTAGAGTGAGGTGTTTGATGATAACTACATGAAGAATGCCTACCTCTTCCTTACCAAGCCAACGTAACCACTGGTCTTATTGATCAGTACAGTAGCTGTGATATGAAGCGTTATTAGTTGTGACTGTGATATGAAGTGTTATTAGTTGTGGCTGTGATATGATGCATTATTAGTTGTGGCTGTGATATGATGCATTATTAGTTGTGGCTGTGATATGATGCATTATTAGTTGTGGCTGTGACATGAAGCGTTATTAGTTGTGGCTGTGATATGAAGCGTTACTAGTTGTGGCTGTGATATGAAGCGTTATTAGTTGTGGCTGTGATATGAAGCATTATTAGTTGTGGCTGTGATATGAAGCGTTATTAGTTGTGGCTGTGATATGAAGCATTACTAGTTGTGGCTGTGACATGAAGCATTATTAGTTGTGGCTGTGATATGAAGCATTATTAGTTGTGGCTGTGATATGAAGCATTATTAGTTGTGGCTGTGATATGAAGCATTATTAGTTGTGGAGGTAAAACCTGAGTCAGTAGCCTACCTGATGTGTTCTTTTCGTCCAGAGCCTTCTATGGTCTTCGCACCCCATCTTTGTTCCTGCTCAGACACATCATTCTGGGTTGCCCGCGTACACACACACACACACACACACACACACACACACACACACACACACACACACACACACACACACACACACACACACACACACACACACAAACACACACACACACACAACATAGGCACACACCATATTCATCATCATCAGCAGCAGCAGAATCATCATCATATTGTGATACTGTTCTATCACATCAGCATAGACATTACAATAGAATAATAGCAGAGCTCAGTCACTCTGCACTGCAAAACGAGGAGAGGTTTAACATTACGTCATTACAGTACATGTGAAATCTAATTAGGCTACTTTATGTCATTAGAATAGGCCTACATAGTATACACACACACACACACACACACACACACACACACACACACACACACACACACACACACACAAACACACACACACACACACACACACACACACACACACACACACACACACACACACACACACACACACAAACACTATAGTGCTAATTTTTTGACACTATGGTAGGGAGTGAGAAGATAGATATCAGGTAGGGCCTATGTCACCTTGTATCCCCATAATGCACACAGTACATCCAGTGGCACACTGTAATAGTCATTGAAAAGTTAACAACCATGGTCATTGCCATTCTGGTAGCGGGAAGTTTATAACGCCGTGTCTTAACGGGTTAACACAGCATAACAACTATTGTCTACAACATTGTGCCTTTTCGGAGAGAGAGGTCCGCACACTTAAAATCCTTTTTGTTTTCCTTTAATATTTCATGGCTGGATTACTTATCGACTTCAACAGTCTTCATCAGATTCTCCTGATCTGAATCTGATAAAGACTGTTGAAGTCGAAACATAATCCAGCCATGAAATAGCCTAATAAAAGAAAACAAAAAGGATTTTAAGTGTGCGGACCTCTCTCTCCTGCTCTCCTGTCCTGCACCTTTTCCCTGGGATGTGCACATGTTATGGTGGGTATACTGTATATTTGAGATTTTTTTGAAGTGGGTATACTGTACATATTTGTGCTATTGAAAACAATGGATCAATCAATTTTAAGTGGGTATACTGAAATCCCTGAAATTTAGAAGTGGGTATAAGCTTACTCCGTATACCCGTGTTCTATGTAGACTACACCACTGCCTTCAACTGAATACAACATGTTGCCTACCACAAAATCAGGGTCCGTCTCCCAGTCGTCCCCTTCGGACGCCACCTTCATGGACACATTGTGACCCACCACTGACTTCCACATCTATGGGGGTCAACATTCAGAGCAAAGGTCATGTTTCCAACACACACACACACACACACACACACACACGCGCGCGCGCGCGCGCGCGCTCGCACGCACACACACACAATGTTTGTTCTACAAGCTCTTAACAATGTAATGAGGATTCTTACTCACTTTGCAATACGCCTAAATTGTTACTGGGACACAAGTAACAAATCCAAATCGCACAGCGCAAAGCAAAACATGCTACGATGACTCTTCTTCCCCTTTTTTGAAGCATTTAACACTGGCTATTTCTGTCACATCAGAGGCATGCTATGTGGCCTATGTGTTGTTCTTTCTTCCCATAGCCAAACAAACTAATTTGTCCCACATAAAACACTTCAATAGCTACTCAGAGTATATTGTGCTGAAGTGCTCCATTTAGGCCTAGACCTATAGCTTATGTGCAGATCAGCTGTTGGCTTGTAGGGTAGTAAGCCTGGGTTAATTGTCAATTTTTAAAAAGATGTCTCCATTTGAAAGTCAATAGGCCTAGATAATCGGTTCTCCTAAATACACAATGCGCCATAGCCTACTTGACTAAACTGTTCTTTTTTCTGACATTGCAACATCCTGTGTGGGCAACTTCAGCAGTTATTTGTCTATGTTTTTAGCCTATGCTACTTCCTCGATATGCATTTTCTATTTAGACTTGATTGAACGCATTAAGTTTGAGGTAACAGGTTGTGTTTACGCTAGAAAAGAATATTCCACGTCAATTTCATGTCGCCAATCGGCTGTTACAATAGCCCAAGAATCCAAATAACGGATAGGGAACTTCCTGGGGACTGGAAGTGAGACGCTTTTGAGTCGTCTGAACTCAGCACTAACTAACTCATGCACACGCAAACCAACGCAATATGTTATGAAAAGTCGTAATGTGATATTGTAGGCTATTACCGTTTCGGAGTGAAGTGGTTCGCGAAGGCTGGTCTTTAATCCAAGAACAGTGCCACCTGCTCTACGCCACACGCGCAACTTCAAAGGCGGATGCGCTTTCTCGAGGAAGTGATGGTGACCGATCAGCACGTTCACTAGGCCTACTACACAAGTTAAATTGAACTCTTAATATTGGCGTGGTGGCGTTCATATCACCAACCTCAATGTCCCTTTTTAGTTAGGGCTATGTTTTATCCATTTAATGCAAGAGCGGATCTCCTTTTCAAATAGCCTATTTTTTACCGTCTAGACGAAGTTATGTTAGGCTATGCAATTAAATAGCCTATAATAAGGGGGAAAGAAGTAGCTTATTTTACATAGGCCTATCAGATATATTGGATTAGCTAATTATAGTCCAGTGTG